>NC_139708.1:35633401-35640901 GCF_964188405.1 Protomyctophum parallelum
CAGCATCACTTATAATATAATGTTTTTCAAACGTATCTCCAATTCTCCATGTCTGTATCAGTAGTGACGCAATGATCAACACATGGTGTTAAGTCTGTCAATGATCAGATTATGTTTTGAATGACAACAAATAATAATAATAATGCATACAATTTATATAGAGTTTCAAGGTACTCAACGTTGCTTTACAGGATAAAATGTCACTATGACTCAGACATAACCATAAACAAACCCCATGCGAATATGGGCAACTAAGCAACTCTTGGTGTGCAAATGTAACCAAAAGGAACCCACTGGTTCCATTTCTACAACACTAGAAGGAATGCAGCACAGACGCCACTAACAAAAACTTGTTTAAGAAATGATAGCCAGCCTTCCCTTATTTTATTATAGAAATAGGGGTTGTGTGTGCAACAATTGTGCGTAGTCATGATGATTACGCTGAGGAAGGCTTTATAGCCAAAACGCATGCACTTAGTCTTGTTGCCTACTTCCATTTTTCTACACTTTCCAATGTAATTAACAGGTTTCTTTTCTTCTCTCGTTGGAGGTGTTCATGACATGTATTCACGTGTGTGTAAATTGTGAGTAATGGTTCAGTGGAACAGAGAGGCTGCATCAGAACAAATGAGAAAACACCCCATGGTGTGTCTAGTGTTGTGAACAGATGGAGCGCTTCAGATCAGATGGAACCTTAATGGACATCATCTGAGGCTTGCTATTGATCTAGCCCTTTGTGTGAATAGAGGTGTGTGTGTGTGTGTGTGTGTGTGTGTGTGTGTGTGTGTGTGTGTGTGTGTGTGTGTGTGTGTGTGTGTGTGTGTGTGTGTGTGTGTGTGTGTGTGTGTGTGTGTGTGTGTGTGTGAGAGCTCCCGTGCACAGTGCACACGTGTGTAATTGAGTCGGCAAATATATCCTGTCGGCAATGCACGTGTTTTTAGCTGAGCAGAGGTGGGGAATGGTGAGGTCAATTGAGGAAGTATGGCATGGAATCTCTCTCCCTCTCTTTCCCTACCCCCCACCACTCCCCCCCCCCTCTCTCTCTCACTCACTGTCACTCTCACTCTCTCTCTCTGTTTGATAGGGGTGGGCAACCTCACATGATCACTTAGTCATTTTCCACGACTGATCAGCCAGTGCCAGACGGTGAAAACCACCGTTGCTTATTTATTAGAGGCTACTAATCAGAATTATACAAGAATAGAAAAATCAATAATTTTATCTCTGCCAGGCCAGAAAGGCTGCAGGGTGGAAATGGTGTTTTCACATTAATGATAAAGGTCATGAGACAGAGACGAGGCATTAAAAAGCAGTGCAAATGTGACACGTGGGTGAAAAGTATTTATTTGATTATTCAGCGGACAAAAAAAAAACACATTTTCAGTAATGTACGGCATATCTTACATTCGACAAACACAATCAAAACCGCCTCGCAAATGTCCCTTTAAGTCCATGATGAATGCAGCTTGTCAGCCATTTCTTTGATGTATTGTAGATGCATGCCCTTGCAACATGTAAGGGAATTGAGCAATAGGCACAAAATCAATATGGTAACATGATGCTGTGCTGCAAACAGCGCATAAATCCCCAAAGAAATATAGCTCTCAATAGCTGCTGGCCACATCGCCTGCCTCCACTGCTTCGTCTTGTTCCCCATGTATCATTGTATCTTATGACGGATTTATACTTGCTTGCGCAACACTGTCGCACACCACAAATGAGACGATCTACAAGCTCATAACACATTGCATCGTGGCGCACCGTGGGCTTGTAGGTCGGTGCACGGAAAGTATAAATCAGGCTTTACTTGTTTGAGCTGATCACAAAATGTGTGACTTTTTGTGATCCATGTATTTTGCATCTAAGAATGGAAGTTAACTGGATTTGATTGAAAACTGTATTCATTTCTCGAAAAGATAATACATTACACCGTAATGAAAAGACAGTGATATTAACGTCACAATGTTTTTGTCTACCCTTCCTTCCCCCGAAAGATTTTTTTTTAAACTGTCAGCGAAATCCTTTAATTGTAAGCTCTGTGCAGCTTCATGTATGAGTGTGTGTGTGTGTGTGTGTGTGTGTGTGTGTGTGCACGCGTGCGCATGCAGTGTATGAGTGTCACTCATAAGCTAGCAATATGCTGACCATGCAGAAAGCACACATTCACCTGGCTCAGCTGACCAAATGGTGAAAGTGAATGCTGAGAACCTTGCAGCTAAACTGTCTATTCCAGCTTTATCTGGAATAGACAGACATTTGTGTTTAAAGGTTCACGCACGCACGCACGCACGCACGCACGCACGCACGCACGCACGCACGCACGCACGCACGCACGTTCAATACTTGAACATGATTGCCTGGTCAAGCTTGATATGTTGGGTTTCATTGGAAAATGTAACGTTCATTTGACATTGAGCGATCAGTGAGTTTGCGGGAGCACTGCAAGCTTAGCTTAGCAGTTTGTCCGTGGCCAAATACAGATCATTCTGGGAGTCCTTGACATGAAAAAGGTTGAGCACCACTGACATAGAAACATAGGTTTTTCAGAAAACTGTTAGGATATAGAGATTTCTTTAAATAAACGGCCTCAGGTCTAAATGGGTTAAGACGTCCCCACATGTCCCAGGCACCCAGCGTTTCTATTTGATTAGACATGTGTGGACGTCTAGGCTTGTCCCGATCGGATCGGGTGATCGGAAATCAGGGTCGATCACGTCATTTTCAAATGATCGGAATCGGATCAGGAGCCAAAAAACGTGATCCCTAGTGTCAATATTATATCCATATCATATTAGACTGGAAATTGTACTAGTGTGATAAGGCATAAACGTGTTCTATAAAATATAAATATCGGATCGGGAAAAATCGGCAGATGCTCAAAATCAAACGATCGGAATCGGATCGGGAGCAAAAAAACGTCTATGGACGTCCTGGGCAAAATAGGGACACCAGGGTTAATGTAGCTAAGTCACCATGTTTGGCAAACACAGTGAAACAGAAACACCCAACCAATGGCTCCCCCTCTCCTGAGTCTCCTGTATTCTTTATGAGTCAGAACAATTGGGTATTGGTTTGAACATGGGGCCTAAAAAAGCCCATTCATTTTTATCGAGTTGGCATTTCTGAAGGAATAGAGACGAGGAAAATGAAACCGTTATTTGGACTGTCCTCTAGTATCACTGTGGGCTGCATAATGTAACAGGACAGAGAGAGAGACACACAGAGGCAGAAAGGAAGGGAGTAGGGAGCCAGAGATGTGAAGAAATTGATAAAGAAAGGACGAATGCTTTTCTTTTTTCACCTCCATTTTTGTGTAACTCTTTGGAGAAGCCAGGTGCATTGTTGCTTGCAGGGATCATCATTCTAAGGCAAACCTTTTTATACCAGTGCCAAGTTTTATGGGGGATCTTTTTGTTGGTTTGTGACCCTGCACTTGATTTAGTTGAATCAAGTTGAAATAAAGCATAGTTTCTGTATCTGTGTATACATTTGTAAATAGAAGCATACCTGTCGTAACCTGTAGCCTATATGTGTACGTCATTTGTTTCTTACAGCTTGCACCACCTGTTTGCAACTTTGCATAGACACACTCCACCCATACTCAAACACCATTCGTTGCTGTCCGGAGGAAACCTCATAACTAAATTTTTGAGGTTTTAGATTTTATTCCATAAATCAGTGCTATTGAACACCCTTTACGTCTGTGTGTTGTTTCTAAAATATTGAACCAATGGAAAGTAGTAAAAAATGCATTGGACAAAAACTCTTAATTCCAATGGACCCTCAAACTGTCTGCTATGTATACACATATATTGCACTCATCATATGATTTAAATACGCACACGAGCGCGCACGCACGCACGCACGCACGCAGGCACGCACGCGCACACACACACACACACACACACACACACACACACACAATTATGTCCACACTAGTGCCCATAAGCAAGGTTATATTATATATTCCCCTGTTGTTATTCCGAGCGTTGTCCTTGTTCAAATGACATTGTACACCATCCCGCATGAGACCGACCGCACTCCACTTTTTGTTCGTTTTTTTTTTTCCGGCTGCCACTCCCCAATGTGGTCCTGCAGCATCATAATACGCGTCGTGGCCTCTGCTCCGGTACCAGTACCTAATTTCGACAAGCTCTGAATCAAGGGCTGTGTCCAAAATCACCGACTCATTCACTTCCTATATAGGAGTTGTATGGAGAAGACTATATTGTGAACTCGTCAGCAAAATAAAAAAGATAAATACTAGCGGTGTTTCACACACTGCACATGTCTCTGTTTATGATATCACTGCTGACACTTACAATAAAAACATGCTCATGCTTCTAGAATTCCCTCACTGAGATCCCGTGAGTGGAAACTCTCACGGGATTTGACCTGCTCTTTAAAAAGTCGTTGGATACTTTTAGCTTTACAATAAGTGTCAACAGTTAGCGTTAGAATGGCAATAGAAATAATAGATTAGATGCTTAAACCTATTATTTTTCTACACCTTGTGAGTATGATACTCCTTTCAGAAGGAGAAGGTTTGACACTAATCGTCCAGCGATGCTCGGCACTAGCTGTACACAGATGGACACACAGTCAGGGGCAAAAACATAATCTCTGCTGTCCCGGCGCGTCGGCCTGGTGGAGGTGACTACCTACAAAATATTTATAAAGAGAATACCTAGAATTGCACCCAAGGCCAGGTCAGGTTTTTGTGTGAGACGCGAAACCCAACGGAAAATCAATCGATCCCGGCCAGGAAAAGAAACAAAAACAACACAACGACCAAAAAAGAACACTGTCGGTCATGAAACAGTAATTGGTGGCCCAATCAGTTTGACCAGATGAAGAGCCTTGGCTCGAAACGTCGTCAATAAATGTATCTTTTGGAGCATATGAGTGTGCGGGTTCCCTTCTCTCTTTCCAATCAGATGTTTGCAATGATGCTTGTTTAGATAGCGTTTGTGCCCGGAATTAGAATGAGTAGGCTATACTATCCATGGCTTCCAGGCATGCTTGGTTTTATTAATAGGAAGACTGGCGCTTCGTCAAAGGGAGCAGCTGGTCTGAGCTACTTTGGCGCATTATTAGTGTAGTGTGTTGTTGTAAAACACTGTGTGTGTGTGTGTGTGTGTGTGTGTGTGTGTGTGTGTACTGTTTTTATGCTTGCATGTTTGCCAAGGTGTGTGTGTGTGTGTGTGCGCACACCAAGGTGTCTTGTGTGTGTGTGTGTGTGTGTGTGTGTGTGTGTGTGTGTGTGTGTGTGTGTGTGTGTGTGTATGTGTGTGTGTGTACATACATGCATGGAGGTGCCAACAGTGCTGTTGAACAGGAAGGGGCTGTTAGCCATGTGTGTGATTAGATGCTGAACAGTGAGCACAGGATGGAAGCATGAACACTGTGTACTGACATACTGTACTGTGTACTAGTACTGACCTACTGTACTGTGTACTAGTACTGACCTACTGTACTCTGTACTAGTACTGACCTACTGTACTGTGTACTAGTACTGACCTACTGTACTGTGTACTAGTACTGACCTACTGTACTCTGTACTAGTACTGACCTACTGTACTCTGTACTAGTACTGACCTACTGTACTGTGTACTAGTACTGACCTACTGTACTCTGTACTAGTACTGACCTACTGTACTCTGTACTAGTACTGACCTACTGTACTCTGTACTAGTACTGACCTACTGTACTCTGTACTAGTACTGACCTACTGTACTGTGTACTAGTACTGACCTACTGTACTCTGTACTAGTACTGACCTACTGTACTCTGTACTAGTACTGACCTACTGTACTGTGTACTAGTACTGACCTACTGTACTGTGTACTAGTACTGACCTACTGTACTGTGTACTAGTACTGAGCTACTGTACTGTGTACTAGTACTGACCTACTGTACTGTGTGTACTAGTACTGATCTACTGTACTGTATGTGTGTGTACTTGTACTGACGTACTGTACTATTGCGTACTAGTACTGATCTACTGTATGTGTGTGTACTAGTACTGACCTACTGTACTATTGTGTACTAGTACCACTGACCCATTTCACACCTTTTATAATGTAATAAAAAATATTTTAAAATAGCCGATGCGACCCATTGTGAGCTTGTAGATCACCTATTTTCAAATGGCCGAAATGTAAATATAGGGCTGAAGTAGTTATAATGGTTTGTAATAATAATTAAAATCTACAAAGTAGTTCTAGTAACCAAAGTTTTCAAATTATTGTAGTGGAGTACAATATTTACCTCTGAGATATAGTGGAGTAAGTAACAGTTACTGAAAACTGGAAATACTCCAGTAAAGTATAAAGAAAACAAGAAATTATGACATAGTCATATTTGTCAGGTGAAAGAAGTCTTCGTTGTGTTCTTGTCTCCCCCCCCATATTAGTATATTCTTTTAGTAACGTGTATGTGTATGTGTATGTCACGACCTCGCGGCCGTTGTTTGCGTTCGTTTGCGACGTTCTGTTCGTGGTTCAATGACTGTGTTGTGGCTTTCCTGCTGTCCGTCCATGCAGTTTAGCTTATAACATTAGCAGCTGTTGTCGCTTCGAGTTGCGCTGGTAGATTGGCTGGCTGTCTGCGGTGCGGTGCGGAAATCAGCCCTTCCACGGTGCGTTTAGGAGGCAGGCAATGATACTACGCGATTGGTAGGCGGCGGCAGACGAGGCAGCCAATCAGGCTAGGCCGTCAGTAAGACTATAGGTCCTCTAAATGACTAGGTTGTCTACATTTCATGAGCTTTCATTAGTCAGGTTTCACCTTACAAAAATAGTGCAAAATTGTACTTAAGTACAGTACTTAAGTACGTACTTACAGTACGTAAATGTTACTTTACACCACTGGTACTATACCACTAAACTAGAGTCACATGAACACTGACAACTATAGCACTAACCAAATTTCACTGTTTACTTTAAGCTTCCTCGCTCATCCCCTCTCCTCCTGCTCCTCCACTCTTCTCCTTACCTAATCCCTCCCCCTCTCGGCTTGTGTTTACTTGTCATTTTCTCTTTCATTTAGTTTGTCCATGTTTATCACTTTCTCCGTTCGACCATTCATTTTCTCCCTCTCGACCTCAAATTCTCCGTTGTTCTCTGCCAGCATCACTAGCTGTCTGCTGACAGTGCAGCTCTCTCTCTCTCTCTCTCTCTCTCTCTCTCTTTCTCTCCCTCTCTCTCTCTTTCTCTATCTCTATCTCTCTCCCCCTTCTTTCTCTTCCATGCATGATATTGAAGGGGGATGATAGAGTAGGCTGAGGAATGATTGATGGGTGGGCTCGTGAGGGAAAGGTGGATTGAGCAGAAATGTGAAATTGGCAGGGGAGAGAGAGCGAGACAGAGAAAGAGAGAGAGAGAGAGAGAGAGAGAGAGAGAGAGATACGAGGCGGAAGGTGAGGCGGAAGGACATGAGTTAGACAAGGGGAAGTATAGAGCAATATTGTGTGTGTGTGTGTGTGTGTGTGTGTGTGTG
>NC_139708.1:35650901-35658401 GCF_964188405.1 Protomyctophum parallelum
CTTCGAAAATAGTCTGATGGTTTGTTGTTGATCATAAGAACCAGCGAAACGGCAACAGCCTCTACAGCATGTTGTAATCTAAACAAAACGGCCCGTTCACATGCATTGGGCTCATTTTCCCAGAAGCCCTAGCAGCCCAGAGGATGACTTGATTTCCGGTTTCTTCATCATAACGCGACGGGCGCGTCACCAGGTCCGGGACAAATCCGCTATTTCTTTTTAATTATTTAAAAACGGCGAATTAAACGCATTAAACAAATAGCGGGTTTAGCGTATTAAGCAGAGTTGATCGTTTGATTAAACAATTTAAAGCCCTGAAAGTGTTAACATACCCTGCCAAAATGGACAAAATTATATTTTATTCATAAAAAAGTCACATAGTGCCGCTTTAAACCTATATGCATTGGATATTTCAAAGTAGACGATCTACAAGCTCATAACAATATACTAGTCAATAGTCAATATTTCCTCAAAAAAGGTATAATAATTATTATTATAATTTTAACGACGCTGGTACAGAATATTTTTAGATAGGGGATTTGTAGACAAATACATAGTAATTTGGGGTCCTTGACATGAAAATGTTTGAGAACCACTGGTTTAATTAAGCCACATTTAGGAAATTACACTTTAGAAACAAGCCCAAAAAAAACAACCACCATTATTTACAACCAACATTTTCAGAAAAACAAGTCCAAAATCGCTTCACTTTATATGCCCCAGAATTTAAAAACATAAAGGCGCTAGAATGCCCAGCTGATGAGGGAGATTTTACTCCCTCATAAAGCCCCCCTTTCCATTACCCCCCCAAAACCGGGAGGTGAAATATTTCATTACTACCTTGGCAGTCTTAAACTGCCAATAAAGTATTTACCTCACGCCAATAAGTCTGATCTCGCTTTAGAAGCGTTAATATTCCAAACGAGATGCATGCTGAAGTCAGAAATTAGGACAGAACATCAGTGTTCTGATCAAACCCATGACAGCGCCGTAGATTCAGAGATAATAGCAAGATTTGTTCGGCCGTGAACAAGGAAGTGAATGGCTGCACGCACACGCAAAACAGCTCTGGCGTTGCAAGGCGAGCAAGGCGTTGCCTATCAACGGCCAATGGATTTTAGTGAATACGTTTTATATCATATCAATACCTAAAGACGTCCACACGAACACACATCCTGGGCCTCCTACGGGTGTAATTATGAAGACGAAGAAATGGGTTATTCTGATAAGTATGTTCATGTGTGCTACTTAAGTATTATATTGATGCCAATACTACTATTTCATACTTTATGGTGTTGCTACTTCAATCATCTGAGCAGTGAATGAATGTACATGCGTCCGCTTTCAGAAGGTTGTTAGAGATTGGGAGCATGTGGGGTGATGGCTGACACAATGACGTGTGTGTGTGTGGGGGGCTGTAAATGTTTACACAACATTGTGACCGTTAGATGTTGCCAGCTGGCACATTAAACCCCGGGCAGTAAAAGTGTGCAGCCAGCCCATACATACTTTAAGTGAGTCACTGACTGTCTGGTACGTCAGTTTTCACCAGCAGTATACATCTATACACATTTAGAGTGCCAAACGTAAAGGTACTCATGCAGAATGGAACATTTTACAAGCATAATAGTGAATTGGATTTTTGTTGTTTTTAATGCATTGATGTTGCTGCCACTATGGCTGGGGCTATGAGCTTGCATATCTGCTATTTTAGAAAAATTGTGAAAATGTGTGCACATCTTGGAATATAATATTCTTTTAAAGCAAACATTTTAACTTTTGCTTCTGGGGGTCCCTGGAACGAAATATTTTTAGATGGGTGTCCGCGACCAAATACATATGATTTTGGCCTTGACATGAAAAAGTTAGCACCACTGACATTAGAAACATTGTTTTTCAGAAATCTGTTAGGACATTTGTAGAATCGGCCTCAATGGATGAAATCATGCATCAAGACAAACCGGTGCAGATTAGATAGTGACATTTTGTCGGGATTCCCGTGGGTCACGTGATTCCCGCGGGAATCCCGTGGGATGGGATTAACATTTTTATTAATCCCGTGATCGGGACGGGACGGGAATGAAAGTCAACGGGAGCGTGCAGGAGCGGGAATGACATCTATCTAGAATCATAATGATAATTTTCAGCTGGTCGTGGCGCCAACCAAAAGAACAGAAGCACCCATATTTGTAGTCATCTTTCAGTGAGACAACGCTCTTTTGACTTGCTAACGCAAGTCAAAAGAACTACACATACCCATAATCCAGTAGTAAAAAAAAAAACAGGAGCGGGATGGGAGTGGGAGTCATCTCGAGTGGGAGCGGGATGGGATCAGGAGTCATTCTACAGGAGTGGGACAGTACAAGCGACATGGCAAGCGACATGCAGGATATGGAAGTAATGGCAAGCAATAGTGTGTGTGCGCGACTGAGAGACTGTGTGTGTGTGTGTGTGTGTGTCTATGCATGTGTGCGTGTGCGCCTGTGCAGTGACTTGCACAGTTTTACAGGTTATATAAATCTTGCACATCTTTGCTGACGAAGCACAAAGCAATATTAAGTTATGAGTACTCGTATGCCCCCCACCCCCCCGTATACACACGCACGCGTGCAGGCACGCACGCACAGCCGCACGCACGCACACACACACACACACACACACACACACACACACACACACACACACACACGCACACACACATACACACACACACACACACACACACACACATATCGCCCTTTTCTAACAAAAATGTACCCCATGTGCACACACCCATGCACGCACGTTAGTGTAAGTATACTTTAATAGTTAGTCAAGTAAAAATGTCACCACTGCCCACACGGTTAGCCAGTGAGTAGCACCTAAGTCTGATTCATACTTGCGTACTGAAAATAGCCGAGCTCAAGCATGTGCGTGACGCTGTCTTTCCATAAAGCATAAATTAGGCATTAGTCATGTGTGAGTTTATGCTATTCACATTTGAACCCCAGCAGCCATCCATATTCTGGGGGTAACATCATTTAACATTAGCCAAAAATAGCACATCTACACACTCAGTGCTTTGTAAATGTGCTATTTTTGGGGCGAGAGATTTGGTGAAGAACGAAAAAGCAGTCCAAGTACAGAGCCGCAGCCAACTCGGGTCCATTTATTACATCTAGGCTAGAGGGTTTAAGTGATTTAGAAGAGTCATCTCAAAGCCACGTTCATCTCACCAGAGAACTAAAGACGAGGGTATGAGAGCCATGAACAGACCTGTGTCAGTGAGACAGCAGTGCACATGAACAGACCTGTGTCAGTGAGACAGCAGTGCACATGAACAGACCTGTGTCAGTGAGACAGCAGTGCACATGAACAGACCTGTGTCAGTGAGACAGCAGTGCACATGAACAGACCTGTGTCAGTGAGACAGCAGTGCACATGAACAGACCTGTGTCAGTGAGACAACAGTGCACATGAACAGACCTGTGTCAGTGAGACAGCAGAGCACATTAAACAGACCTGTGTCAGTGAGACATCAGAGCACATGAACAGACCTGTGTCAGTGAGACATCAGAGCACATGAACAGACCTGTGTCAGTGAGACAGCAGAGCAGTGCACATGAACAGACCTGTGTCAGTGAGACAGCAGAGCACATGCACAGACCTGTGTCAGTGAGACAGCAGAGCAGTGCACATGCACAGACCTGTGTCAGTGAGACAGCAGAGCACATTAAACAGACCTGTGTCAGTGAGACAGCAGAGCAGTGCACATGAACAGACCTGTGTCAGTGAGACAGCAGAGCAGTGCACATGAACAGACCTGTGTCAGTGAGACAGCAGAGCACATGCACAGACCTGTGTCAGTGAGACAGCAGAGCACATGCACAGACCTGTGTCAGTGAGACAACAGTGCACATGCACAGACCTGTGTCAGTGAGACAGCAGAGCAGTGCACAGACCTGTGTCAGTGAGACAGCAGAGCAGTGCACATGAACAGACCTGTGTCAGTGAGACAGCAGAGCACATGCACAGACCTGTGTCAGTGAGACAGCAGAGCACATGCACAGACCTGTGTCAGTGAGACAACAGTGCACATGCACAGACCTGTGTCAGTGAGACAGCAGAGCAGTGCACATGCACAGACCTGTGTCAGTGAGACAGCAGAGCACATTAAACAGACCTGTGTCAGTGAGACATCAGAGCACATGCACAGACCTGTGTCAGTGAGACAGCAGAGCAGTGCACATGAACAGACCTGTGTCAGTGAGACAGCAGAGCACATGCACAGACCTGTGTCAGTGAGACAGCAGAGCAGTGCACATGCACAGACCTGTCAGTGAGACAGCAGAGCAGTGCACATGCACAGACCTGTGTCAGTGAGACAGCAGAGCAGTGCACATGAACAGACCTGTGTCAGTGAGACAGCAGAGCAGTGCACATGCACAGACCTGTGTCAGTGAGACAGCAGTGCACATGCACAGACCTGTGTCAGTGAGACAGCAGAGCACATGCACAGACCTGTGTCAGTGAGACAGCAGAGCAGTGCACATGAACAGACCTGTGTCAGTGAGACAGCAGAGCAGCTAGTGCACATGATGGAAGTAGGAGTAGGAGAGATTAGGATAGCTTAAAATTTCACCTAAATGTAGGCCTGTCGCAATTATTACTTAAGTGCCTGATCGCAGTTATTTGAGATAATCGCAATTATTTTTGCTTGCTCGTCAGAGTACTTTCCATTCTTCTAGTGTATCAATAATTTAAAAAGTGAAAATATTGCTGTTTTCGCCATTTTAGAAGTTCAGTCTTAATTTGGCCATAGTACATTGTTTATTTTGATTATTGTTAGTTACCAATCATTGCTTTTATATTTAAGTTAATTGTCATATCTGCCCTGTGCAAGCTATGTTGACATTGACAAAGCCTAAAAAGCCAAACGGCAATGCCGTTTTTATTTCCCGATGTTCAAAGCCTGAAACATAATGAAATTGTTAATCACAATGATTTGTATGCCAATTTATTGCCAAGATAAATATCATGCTCACGTCTTTTTTTTTGTTATCAAATGTTTTTTATTTTAAGACAAAAATCACAATAAGACACGTTAACAACATGAATGACTTAAAGAAAACAAGACACATATATAAAACAACACATAACAGCAAAAGCAAGGAACAAAAAAACAAAAACAAACAATCCCACCCACCCCTCCCCCCCGAGACCAAAGATGCCACAAAATGTCATTACTCCTACTACTGTGCAATGGAAACAAAAAATAAATAAATAATGATAATAATAATAATAATAATGATTAAACCATGCCCTTAACCAAATCTGCAATACCAGCCCAAATCTCAATGTTTTCCTCTTTTGCACCATGCAATCTTGCTGTAGACATCTCTAGATAAATGATATCCAGAAAGGTCAAAGCCCATTGGCGAAATGACAATGTATGAGGCGGTTTCCAGTGCGAAGCAACCATCTTCTTTGCGGCCGTTACGCCAGCAAAGAAGACACGAATACGGGTGTTATTTAATGGCAACTGGGATACATCATTTAATAAGAATAGAGATGGGGAGGGTGTGATGTTAACTTGTAGAATAGTCGAAAGGTTAGTAGCAACCAAATTCCAAAATGTGAGGACACTCGGACACTCCCACACCATATGAAATAATGTACCTATGGTGTTTGACGTGCAGAAAGTGCAGTTGTGATTATTTAAAATCTGCATAGCACACAATCTACGGGGGGTTAAGTATGTCCTATGAACAAAATTTAGATGAATTTGTTGATGATCAGGATTCCTAGAAGACAGGACAACATTAGACCACACTGTATCCCAGCTCCAATCTGGATCTAGATTTGGTATGTCATTCCTCCATACAGTATCGACAAGCAAGGTCCCATAACTAGATTCTAATAAATAATCATACAATACGGAAACAAAACCTCTTGACCTAACATCACAGATAAGTCTATGCAAAGGGTGCATTGCAAGGGGGGTCTGCCATGGCACCCCATATGTCCTCATGGCAGTTCTCAATTGTAAATAGAAAAAAAAGAGTTACCAGGCAAGTTAAAAATATCACATACATTCTGGAAAGAACGTAAACCATTAACATCAAATAAATCACCCAAAGTATGAATCCCCTTGGAACTCCATCTGGGAAAACGAATAGGACGATTGTCCAAAAGCAAACCATCATTGTTGAACACTGGGGAAAACGAATTCCATTTCAAATCAATCTTGCACAATTTTTCAGCCGCTCTCCACACTGTTACTAACTGAGAAATGATTGGCCCAAAGCGAACTTTGCATTGATTATTCGTTATGTTTGAATAGATCAGATCTCTCAATTCAACAGGATGAACCAAACTCTCCTCAAGCTCTCGCCAACAAACCTTTATAGTTGAGTCGAAATATCTTAAAAGGGGGCGAAGAGTGAAAGCCCAATAATATAATTTGAAGTTAGGCAACAAGAGACCGCCATCAGCTCTGGCCCGCTGTAACAAGGAAAGTTTGAGACGTGGGCGTTTACTATTCCACACAAATTTAGATATAGCAGAATGAATCTTAGTCCAATACTGTGCTGGCGGTGGCAGTGGGAGCATAGAACTCACAAAATTAACCCTAGGGAGGACATTCATCTTTATGATTGATACTCGAGCTCGAAGAGAGTTGGGCAATGACGACCATCTGTCTAAATCAAGACAAATTTTGTTCAAAGTGTCACTATAATTGTTTTTAACAGTAGCTTGAAGAGACGGGAACACATCTATGCCAAGATATTTAAATTTGTTCACTACTGGGATTATGGGAGGCAGAACAACAGATCTCATCTCCTCATTTAGCGGCAAAAGGGCTGACTTTGTCCAATTGATTTTGTAGCCTGAGATGGAACTGAACTGATCAAAAATCTTAAGAATGTGTGTAATTGACTGTGGAGCATTCTCAATAAACAGCAGGATGTCGTCCGCATATAAAGAAATACGATGTTGTGTGTTGTTAACTGAGATAGGTGTGATCGCTGTGGACTGACGTACTGTCTGCGCTAACGGTTCGAGCGAGAGGGCAAAAAGGAGAGGACTAAGGGGGCAACCTTGCCTCGATGACCTGCCTATCGTGAACAGTGGAGAACAAATCTTGCCTGTTAATACCATCGCTGTTGGATTTGAGTACAATACCTTAATCAATGTGATGAATGTGGGACCAAATCCCATCTTATCTAGCACCGCCCACAGAAAAGGCCACTCCAAACGGTCAAAGGCCTTCATAGCATCGAGCGACAGCACCGCAGCAGGAGATCGGAGGTCACCAGCTCGGTCAATAATATGCAACAATATCAGTGGCCAATCTGGTGCCTATAAAACCTGTCTGATCACAATGTACCAACCTAGTCATGTAACCCCTTAGCAAATATTTTTAGGTCAGCATTCAACAGTGAGAGCGGCCTGTAGCTCCCACATTCCGTGGGGTCTTGGTTCTTCTTCAACAACAAAGATATAATGGCTACATTAACG
>NC_139708.1:35660901-35663401 GCF_964188405.1 Protomyctophum parallelum
TGAAGAGCTTTCCATGGTGCTGGTTTATGGTGAAGAGCTTTCCACGGTGCTGGTTTATGGTGAAGAGCTTTCCATGGTGCTGGTTTATGGTGAAGAGCTTTCCATGGTGCTGGTTTATGGTGAAGAGCTTTCCACGGTGCTGGTTTATGGTGAAGAGCTTTCCATGGTGCTGGTTTATGGTGAAGAGCTTTCCATGGTGCTGGTTTATGGTGAAGAGCTTTCCACGGTGCTGGTTTATGGTGAAGAGCTTTCCACGGTGCTGGTTTATGGTGAAGAGCTTTCCATGGTGCTGGTTTATGGTGAAGAGCTTTCCATGGTGCTGGTTTATGGTGAAGAGCTTTCCACGGTGCTGGTTTATGGTGAAGAGCTTTCCATGGTGCTGGTTTATGGTGAAGAGCTTTCCACGGTGCTGGTTTATGGTGAAGAGCTTTCCATGGTGCTGGTTTATGGTGAAGAGCTTTCCATGGTGCTGGTTTATGGTGAAGAGCTTTCCATGGTGCTGGTTTATGGTGAAGAGCTTTCCATGGTGCTGGTTTATGGTGAAGAGCTTTCCATGGTGCTGGTTTATGGTGAAGAGCTTTCCATGGTGCTGGTTTATGGTGAAGAGCTTTCCACGGTGCTGGTTTATGGTGAAGAGCTTTCCATGGTGCTGGTTTATGGTGAAGAGCTTTCCATGGTGCTGGTTTATGGTGAAGAGCTTTCCATGGTGCTGGTTTATGGTGAAGAGCTTTCCACGGTGCTGGTTTATGGTGAAGAGCTTTCCATGGTGCTGGTTTATGGTGAAGAGCTTTCCACGGTGCTGGTTTATGGTGAAGAGCTTTCCATGGTCCTGTTTTATTATCTGAGCTTGTCCAAATATACTGTACAGGTTATAGCATGGCAGGCGTGTAAACCAAAATCTTATGTTTCAAAAGATATGTACCAATCGTCGTATATTTGGCCCATATGCCTATATATGGGCGTATGGGCTTTGTTGATGGTTATGTCAGAGTGACATGGCCACAAAGGGAGTGACACTGTGACAGGTGGGTAAAACGGGTAGCGTACTGTGAAAAAGCCCCCAACACTATGACAGCTTTTGCATAGTTTGCCATCTATGTATGTCCACAAGAGTTATAGAATGATGTCATTCAAATGCAGGAACAGAGCTGAAAAATCACACTCATGATGTGAAGTGAGCGGTGCCTTTTACCTTGATGGTGATGTCTGATGGTGATGTAGTGGGACGGACGGATGAGTAGCTTGTTTTAGCTGAGCAGCAGTTAAGATAGAGAGAGATATGGTTAGAAATATGTGAGTTGGGGGCACGGTGGCACAGTCGGGAGTGCTGTCGCCTCACAGCTAGAAGGTCCTGGGTTCGATTCCCGCTGGGGAAGCTGTGGGCGTGTTCCTCCTCCGCGTCATCAGTGCCCATACCCGAGGTGGGGTTGGTGAAAGGGCCTTTCTGTGTGGAGTTTGCATGTTCTCCCCGTGTCCCCTAGGGTAGGTACCCTCACAAAATAATGCAGTAATCCTGGCCAGCCGGGGCGCCTGATGGAGGGGAAAAGAACTGGTCTCTCCCCTGTCAGGTGAAAAGAAGCAGCTTGGACTCCTCATGCATAGAAGAAAGCATGAGGTCAGTCAGCTGCTCCCCCAGGTTGGCAGAGGAAGTGTAGCGCCTAGGATTACATTACATAATTGACACTGGGTGAAATCGTGGGATAAAATTTAAAGAAAAAAGAAAGAAAGATGTGAGTTGTGGTCATTCGGAGATTGATTGATTGATTGATTGAATTCTTTATTAGCAGGTTTGTTAAACGTACAGGTAGTACAGTCAAAGCTTGTGCTAAAAGAATAACACAGAAAGCCCTGTTGTGTAAAAGTGAAATTGTTTATTAGGATCATCTTCTCCTTTTTGAGCTGGTACAGTTGTTGGCTGTGTGTGTTTCTGCGTGTGCATGTTGGTGACTGTAGTGCATATTATGAATGTGTGTGTATGTACTGTATGTGTGCGTGTGTGCTTAATGTACTGCATAAGCCTATGAGATATTGACAGTGTTTCTACTTCAGAGAAGAAGGTAATTCCAGATGACCTAGTTTTCAGTGTGCATGCGTGCATGCAGTGCGTGCACGTCAATGTGCTCACTCGCATGTCTAATGTCAAGATAATGTGTCTTCTTTGCTGCACACAAGTGTGCATCTGCATGCATTTTTGTTTTTGTGCGTGTGTTTGTGTGCACGTGCGTGACTGCGCACATGCTCGTACACAGCCGAATTGTAACTCTGAGGCTGTACAAATGTAACCAAATGGACCCTTCCGGGTCCATTGGGTTACAATCGTACAGTCCCAGAGTTACATGATTTTACTGTGTACCTTGACAGTAGGTAGGTGGGAAGGACAAAAAACAATCATCAATCAGGCTCCTCCCTTTGGCCCCGTTACCAAGGTGACGAGGAGATTCTATCAATGAGCAAAGGTCCCTGTTGCCATGGAAACAGTTCTGAATGAGCACGGTAACCG
>NC_139708.1:35665901-35715901 GCF_964188405.1 Protomyctophum parallelum
GATTGGCTCTGTTAGCAGATCATTCTATTAAGCAGGTTAGCACCCTAATCAAATAATGATTGAGTGGACAGCCTTCTTTTTTTCTAATCTGGCCCTTACTGGAGTAGTGTTAAAACAATTTGTGTGGTTTCTTTTATTCATGGGCACATGAGAAAAAATCTTACAATTCACTGAAGTGAAGATATTAGCCGTCGTCGGGCTACTGCAGTTGATAACTTATAGTAAGTACCATGGCAATTAGCAGGTTGTTGACACAATGCAGCTCTTAACTAGTACTTCCCAAACTTTTTAGCTCAAGACCCAAAAAACTACTGAAAATAGCAGATCTACAAGCTCATAATGCATCACTCACGACGTGTCGTGAGCATGTAGATCGGCTATTTGTGGTGTAGAGATTCGGTGTGGACGGAGTCCAGTTCTCTAGGACTGCATCTATTTATTATACCATTCTTTGTGAAATCTGTACAAAGTATGTTTAATTCACTGTCACTCTTTGTATACAGCTATTTAATGCTTATTTCGGTGCGAGTATCCCGTTGAACCATGCTGTTACAGCAAGTCCTGCTGTATCTTTCTTTTAAATGTACCTTGTTTCTCTCTCTGTTATGTCACTCTCTCTCTCTCTCTCTCTCTCTCACCCTGCAGGATATTATCAACGATTGGCTCAGACTTTGACCTGCGGACCCTGAGAGCAGTGCGAGTGTTGAGACCCCTTAAGCTGGTATCTGGCATTCCCAGTAAGTCTCCATTCATCCCTGTCAGGGCGGGTAGTAACTCGTTACAAGTAACGCAAAAAGTTGTTTTCACTATTCTTTTTTGTGAGAGTTTTCTACTCTTTACTGGAGTATGTTTTGGGGCCAGTACTTTTTTTTTTTTTTACTTCTTTACATTTTCCATTATACTGTACCTCGTTACAACTAGTCTGCTCCAGATGCGGTTGAAGACACAGTGTAGAGTGAAGATCATGCAAGGAGCACCTCAGAGACACCTCCCGCCTCGCTTTTACCACTGTACTGCTTTGTTGTGTAACATGTCATGGTTTCGACTTCCCGTTAGTCTGACCGATTACTACTATCCCAAACCCTAACCCTAAACTCAGTCTTAACCGGCCACGTAGGTTGCTAACCCTAACCTCAGTCTTAACTGGCTACGCCTCAGTCTTAACCAGCCACGTAGGTCGCTAACCCTAACCTCAGTCTTAACCGGCCACATAGGTTGCTAACTCTAACCTCAGTCTTAACCGGCCACGTAGTTCACTGACCCTGACCTCAGTCTTAACTGGCCACATAGGTCACTAACCCTAACCTCAGTCTTAACCGGCCACTTAGGTCGGACTATTAGGGAGGTCGCACTTGGGTACCTAGCAAACAATAGAGATGTTAACAGTTGTTACGACCTGAGATTTAATGGTGAGTCCATGCATATATGGGGACAGTCTCGTCCTCCTCACAGAGCTGCTGTTCATCGTGGTAACATTGTATGGGAGCTGGCCGTGTATTGCATGTTTGTGTTTGTGATTATCTGTAGCATAGCGGGGCGGTGCTACTGTGGGCAGCGTGTGCGTGTAGAGCTGGCTACTGGAGCAGCCTCTCTTCAACACTCAAAAAGTTAAATTGCAATGTCAATTATCAGGAAGTGTAAACAATAAATCAATGGCTGTTAACGTTCCTATTAGTATGTAGAATATGAAATATGAACATCGAATCTCACTCCCAAAAATATTTTCTTTTATGTTCATGTGCATCCTACATTGTGGTTTAATAACAGGTCTGCATATTTAGTAATTAGTATCCCACCCAACCCACCTCTCCTCCACCACCACCCTGACATGACGACATGAAAGATGTGCTTGGTGCAGAAAAGGGTCTCTAAATTGGAATGAAACTTAACTAACTTGTAGCCTAGTTTGCGTAATTTATTAACCATTTTTGTTTTTGACTTTTATTTGAGATAAAGGATTCTCAGCAGGTAATTTTTACTTTTACTTTAGTAATTCTTTATGGGAGCAACTGTACTTTTTCTCGAGTACAGATTTCCAGTACTCTACGCACCCCTGCAGCATCAGAGCGAATGTGGACAGATATGTTACATTCTCCCTAACAAGTAATTAACCACTTTAAACCTGGCACCCCTATTTTGGGCATTTTATTATATAGCCTAGTAGCCAAAAAGTGAACCCGGACATGTTGAGTACACCAACGATTTATGTTAAAAATGTTTAGTATGGGTTCCCAGCATGTAGAAACTGCCGGATGCTAACTTGCATATGTTGAGCAATTTTCACAATTGGCATAATATGTGACTATACCATTAACAACCTATAGAAGACAAAATATAAAAAATGTCATGCTTTATGTAGCATGTGATGTGTTAAACTAGGGGGTTTTCATGATGCTGAAACATTAGTTTTGGAAAAAAACACTCATTGGGCTAAAAACGGCCAATGCCGTCATCACACACAAGTGGGCATGGCCGTTTTAAGCCCAATGAGTGTTTTTTTGCTAAACTAATGCTTGGAATGGATTCAGCATCATAAACCCCCCCTAGTTTGACACATCACATGCTAGATAAAGCATGATGATTTTTTTTATATTTTGCCTTCTATAGGTTGTTAATGGTATGGTCACATATTATGCCAATTATGAAAATTGCTCAACATATGCAAGTTAGCACCCGGCAGTTGCTGGGGACCCATACTAAACATTTCTAACATAAAACGTTGGTGTACTCAACATGTCCGGGTTAACTTTTTGGCTACTAGGCTAATAGGTGAGAATGAATGAAAAATAATCCCAAATTTAATTTGTGAAATTAGCAGATCTACAAGCACATAGCCATAAGACGTTGCGATGAAAAACATTATGAGCCTGTTTGGCTATTTTTGTAAAAAAAACAAAGTGTAAAATAAGGTTTAAGTGGTTAATCTATGATCGCTAATCCTATTATCTCTGCCAGCCCGAATGGCCGGGGGCGGGTATTATGTTTTCGCCCCTGTCCGTCCATGTGTGTGTCTTGTCTGTTTGTATTTGAGCAGCTGATCTTGAGCACAGATGGACTGGTCGGCGTGAAACTTTGCATACACACTCCCATTAGGCCAAGGCCAATTTTTCTAATTAGCCTCATGGGGGCCACTATAACAGGCTGCTTCATGTTTTAGCCTATAACCTTTGAACCGTAGGTTGTACATTGTATTTTCATCCCTGGATTCCTTGGGTCATGATACAACTAGGCCATTTTCCATTTTCGCCTGACCAAGCCCATTTTCCCCATTTTCTTCTATGTTGCGTTTTCGTCAAAACATACTTTGCTGCTACTCTTACAGATTCAGTCAAAAAGTCCGATTTGGGGCCCATTTTGCAAATAAAGAAATGCCACAAATCATGAATGCAGCCTCAAATTTCAATCATTGAGAGCCCTTAAACATTTTCTTCCAATTTAGGCACAAATGAGTCTTGTGACAATTACCGTCAAACAGGATTTTGATTCTCATAAGTTTGCCTGTAATTGTCTTCACAAATAATTATGTGAGTGGAACCTATTTCTTATAACAAAAGGAGGGGCTCTCAACTCACTTTATATGCTCCAAAACATTATGAATTCATTGTTTTGGAGCATATAAAGTGAGTTGCAAGCCATTCCTTTCGTTTGATTGAGCTGCTTTTGCCGTTTGGCTCAGCACCAAAGACGGAGGATGTGCGTTATGTTTGTTTTTGAATGGAACCTATATTTCTTACCATAAATGCCATATATATGCGAGGCCTGGCGGAGATTTGCGCTCCTGGGAGCACACTTTTATAATTTCTTTCTTACTTACTTACTTACTTTATTTATTTACATTTTCTATGGTGGTACATTTGTAATACTATACTATTGTGTTACAATGTACCGCCATAATAACCGCAGCTCAATGAATTATGTACCTGATATATACCACATGATATATAATATACTACACTTTATGTATATATCATGCACCTTATGTAGCGTATATATTGCACACTGCCATGTTGATATCTGATCTAACTTCCTTGATCTAACTTTACTCATTAAACTGTATTTTAAGGGTCTAAACATTGTTGTGTAAAAGACAATCTGCTAAGATTTTCCCATTTACACCATGTGTACGATGGTAATTATTATTATTATTATTCCTTTTTTTCACAAACCATGAGAGTTAGCTACAAGATAATCTTCTAAGTAGCATTCCTAGATTGATTCACTTTCAACATTTCATTTATTTTTTCAAAAACTTGCAACTTTGCAAAATTGCAAAGATAGCCGATCTAAACGCTCTACTCTTTGAGCATCTGTTTATAAACAATTATAAAACAGTGTGAAAATAGGGCTTACGGTAAGTGGTTCAAAAGACACAATAATCCGTGATGCTGAATGCTCTTTGTCCTCCAGGCCTGCAGGTCGTGCTGAAGTCCATCATGAAGGCCATGATCCCTCTGCTCCAGATTGGCCTGCTGCTCTTCTTTGCCATCCTCATGTTCGCCATCATCGGCCTTGAGTTCTACATGGGCAAATTCCACACAACCTGCTTTGACAATCATACAGGTGACGGCCTGCTGCCTAGATGTTTGTGTGCGTGCGTGTACTAAATGGTGGTGCGGCGGTGTCTCAGGGGTAGAGTGGCCGGCAGAACAGCCGGATGGGAACCCGTTCGAACCCAGGCTCCCCCAGAGTTAGGGCCGATTCATACTCCTATTTTACTGCTGTTTCGGCGTTGTAGTGCCGAAATGATTTCGGCTCGTCAGAAAATTTCAGTAGCACCGAAGAGCCGACTTTAGGACAGTACCCGCCCCCCCGAACCTCAAATGACGACACATTGTAGGCTCTACAGAGCCGAACCGACTTTTATTCGGCTCTAAAATAGGAGTATGAATCGGCCCTTAGTGTCAAAGTGTCCTTGAGAAAGACTCTGAACCCCTAATTGCTCCTGATGTGCTGGTTGGTGCCTTGCATGGTTTCCTCCACCATCGGTGTATGAATATGTGTGCATGGGTGACTGTAATGCACAACCTATGTAAAGCGCTTTGGATAAAAGCGCTATATTAATGCACCATTTACCATTTACTTAACATACTTGTGAATTTGCAAACTTACCTTTTTCCTGGTCCTCACAAGATAAATGGTTGAATGATACATTGTTTTAGAGTTGTGTAATTACAATTAGGAAAATATTCAGGTTGGTGTCCTAGCATTATAAAAATAACCAGCTCAGTGGCCTTGTGGTTGGAGTGTCCACCCTGAGATTGGGAGGTTTGACCCCCGGCCGGGTCATACCAAAGAAGACTATAGACATGAGATCCAATGCCTGCCTGCTTGGCACTCAGCATGAATGGTTGGATTGGGGGTCAGTCCCTACGACACACTAGCGTCATGTCCCGGGGTGAACTTGTACATCATGCCTGGGGCATGTACTTGTACATCAAGTGGCCTCACACTACAGAAACCCTATGGGCCACATGGCTCGGCAAGGCTTACTTACTTAAGTATACACAAGCGCGCTGTGTGTGTGTGTGTGTGTGTGTGTGTGTGTGTGTGTGTGTGTGTGTGTACATGCATGTGTGCGTGCACGCGCGCTGTAGCCCCTAGCATAGATGAACTTAATTTGCTCAGTGTCCAAGTAATGTACATCTGTTCTTCTTTGGGAGGTATTTTGCCTGATTTATACCTACTGTAATGTGGGTTTCGCGCACAGAGGATAGCACATCTACAATGTCACAACTTGCCGCACTGCAATACATTGTGAGCTTGTAGATCTACGTATAATTATTGATTATCAGGCTATTCGACAATAGCCGATGTACAAGCTCACAACGCATCGCACTACATTGTGAGCTTGTAGAATGGCTATTTTTAAAACATTTCTGATTAATAATTGGATTCATTATTGATAATAAACATTTGCAAAGTAACTAGTAATAATTGTAAAAATATAGTACAATATTTTCCTCTGGAGTAGAAGTATAAATTATAAAGAAATGTTAAAGTACCTTGAAATTGTTCTTAAGTACAGTACTTGAGTAAATGTCTACTTGGTACTTGAGTACTGGAAGCTGATGTTCTGACCATTTAACACGGCTACCGTGTGAAGTGGTCAGGTGCATTTTAATGGTCAATCAATCGATTGTTGTCACGGTTTGCAGGAAAAACTGAACCCAATTGCAGAGACAAAAGGACAAACAGGTTTCAAATTAACTTATTTATTAAGCCAAATAAGTTTAACAACAAAAAGTAGGGAATGCAAGAAGTAAATCCAGAAGTCCAAAAAATGCAATACTTCAAAAAGCAATAATGCAAAAACTCAGTCCAAAGGCTTACACCTATACAAAACACAAAATCACAAAATAGGGGGTGACAGCAGACTGGAAATGGCTGGCCGGGTGGGCTTGGTTGCTGGGCGATCCCGGGAGATGTTGCCCCGTTTGTTGGCACTACGGGGACCTCCCAGAGCCAGGCGTGTGCCCAGATGAGGATCTGGGGCGTGAAGTTGTTCGGAAAAAACTGGACTTACTGCAAAAATAGGCACGCAAGTCCATATACTGAGTCTTCTGCTGGCTAGAAAACTTATCAGGGCTAGCTAATTCTAGACTCACCACTGCAAGCCTGAGAGAGCAGGGAACTGGTTGGGACGCATGGGGAATTGAGGCATTTTCAAAGTTCTTGAGCCTCCCAAGGACCACATCCAGGTGGGGTACAAAATGGCTTACCCATGGTCTCTCCTTGAACCACTGCTGCTGTACTGATATCTCCACTTGGAGTTCAGCAAGCAGTTTAGGTGGAGAGGCCAAGAGATGGGAAACCACATTTTCAAATTCTGCAACTTTTCTATGAAAAAGTTTTATCTCTGCTGGGTTCATTTATGGTCAGTACATACTGTCACGATACGAGGCAGGAGGTTTTCGGACCCAAGTGCAGGACAGAGGCAGAGAGGCAAAGTAGGTTTAGGCAGAAGGTTTATTACCAAAATCCAGGTACAGGAACACGAGGCAAACAAGAACGGGAAATACTCTGGGAGTTCACGATCAAACACAAGTGACATACAACAATGATCTGACAAAGGAAAAGACAAAACCAGGGGAGTATAAATACACAAAGACACAGGTGAACGCAACAGATAATTATCACAATGATTGGCTAAAAAGACTAACAAGACAAGGTGGAAACACTAGGGTAATCAGGGTACTGGTGAGACAACACAGGTAACATGAGCAACACAGGAAACACTAACAGACTGCAAAATAAAAGCACACAAGTGTGAAGTAAAACCAAAACTAAGAACAAGAACACTAGCAAAACATAACACATGTCACTGACCGTGACATATTGTGTTCCATCTTGGAATAGCCTACTGGAACTAACAGAGTATACTTTAAGTTCTTGTTTAACTGTATTACAATTTAAACGTTTTCAAGGTTTTAAAGAAAAAATCACACCTGTGTGAACCGAGTGGTGCAACTCCCCTCTCTCCCCCCCTTCTCTCTCTCTCTCTCTCTCTCTCTATTATGGATATCAATCCGCGTCGCTGACAACTACTTTTTCATTATTATTTTGGGTCGGCCTTTCCTTCTTTAACATACCTCCTAGACCGGATCGCGCATGCGAGCTGCCGTCCACGGGGGTCGGCCTTTCCTTCTTTAGCATACCTCCTAGACCGGATCGCGCATGCGAGCTGCCGTCCACCTCCCATTATACAGGCAGACTAAAAGCTTCAATAACCTAATCTACGGATCTCTCCATGGTTTGGTCAATTAGCGCGATGTTCGGAGGTCTTTGCTGATTATCCGGTGGTCTAGATGGAAACATTGGTGCTTTCTAGAGCAAGGATGGCTATATTTTAGCTCGCTAGCATTGACGCTATTTATTTAGCACAAGATGTGAGGCGCGCATTGTACACACACGCACGGATATTGCTGGCCATTGCTGGTTTCACGCATGCGCACACCACTCATGCTCATGATGACTGATACAAGATACAAGATACATGATACATGTGGACATTCCTGGTTATAGGAGTGGTTGCACCACTCAAAAATAACATGACCCTTTTTTGTATTAATGTTAATGTATGATTAAAATCGAACTGTTTTGCCAATTATTTAGGGCCTGCTTGCAACATATTCCCACAGGCTTGAACCGCTGTTATAAAACTATGGTACACCTGATCAGCAACCCTTCCTTGTCCGTCCTTTTCAGATGAGATTCGAGATGAGTACCCGTGCGGGACAGAGGCCCCGGCCAGACTGTGTCCGGAGGGCACGGTGTGTAGAAAGTACTGGCTGGGACCGAACTATGGCATCACCCAGTTTGACAACATTCTGTTTGCTGTTCTCACCGTCTTCCAGTGTATCACCATGGAGGGCTGGACCGACCTGCTCTACGTTGTAAGTACTGTTGAGTTGACACGACATTTGAAGTTGACCGTTAATTGTCATACAAATAGTAATGGTTAATTGTGTTTTGGGCATTCATTGAACATTGGAACATTCCGGTTTGCCTTTTAGGCTTTGTACAAAGAAATAACAATGACCGCTAGCGTTAATGAAAAAAATATTTTATTTTATTTTATTTAACCATTTTATGCTTAGCGGATTTTTTTTTTCAACAGATCAATTCATACAGATGAATGGAAATGATTATGTTAAATAATTGTGATTATATCAAATAATTGTGATCGGGCGATTATAACACTTTTGTGACAGGCCATTACCGCTGAGCAGAGTTCTCCAGTTATTGTGACCACAAATAGATTCTGGACGGTAGCTCAGGGTGCGTCCGGGTGGCGCACTGACGTAGTGCACACATGTCTGATTGGCAGTGGTTCAGATCTGACTCACGACCTGAGCTGCATGTACTGTACTGTACTGTAGTACTCACTCTGCTCCTTCTCCTCGGCCTGTTTCCACTTCACTGTCCTGGAGAAAAGAGACAAAAGACAGATATCGACGCTGTCGGGGAGAAACGTGTATGTCCACAACGGTTACTTTTCAGGAAATGTAACGAGGGACCCAAGTTCCAATTCACAAAATGTAGTCACAGTGTCATTTATTCACAAGCTCTTAATAAATGTCACTTTCTTAAACCTGAGATCAGATTCTAAAAATGTCTTCTACATCCTGACAGTCTTCTGAAAAAGCTATGTTTCTATGTCAGTGGTTCTTTGATTTTTCAATAGCTAAGGCATGACATAATGCTAACACCAAAAGGGGTTCCCGCCCAGAATGGGTTAATTGTTTTTAAAATAGCAGATTTGCAATGTCACAATGTGTCACAATGCGACATGCTGTGTCCTAGTAGGCTATTTTCACTACTTGTATGATATATGGTAAAGAAAAAAGGATATACAAAGGAGAACAAGGGTTCAGTGTAAGGCTTCCAAATGGCCCTGCTATGAACATAATAGGCTACAGATCTACACATTAGTTGCATAATTGCCGATGCCGTCAAAAATGTCAAATAATGGCCGACATATTGGCCAGACCGGCTCTAGCCACGTCCATGTTGATGCCAGATGGTTGTGTTTCACAATTCTTGGGAATCTCAGCATTGACGGAACATTTCACTAGCACCTGCAGCGAACATATAGAGCAGTTGTTAGTTGAGTGAGTCAGTTGACATTCATACAAGGAGGTGGCTGGCCGGCTGGCGGACATCTGACATATAGGAATGTCACTATGACTCGGACATAGGCATATATGGAGACCAGTTGTCCAGCGCCACAGATTCGACCACTATGCCCGCATTTGGTCATGTGCATATATGGGGCCAACCGACTTCACTCGAGGGAGTGCGGTGCCTGCCGTCTAGTGTCCAAAATCACCGATCCGACCAATGTGTCCTTATATTGGCATACAGTACTCGCTGTTATATTATTATATCACAACATAGTGTTATATCATTGATCTAAATGGCGTAATGTCAACATGGAATATCAGAAATATCAGAAATGATTTGGACAGGTGGTAAACTGTAGTTAAACTTGCAGAGTGACGCATTACTTTACCTGGGTTACATCTTGTGATATTGTAGTTGACATGAAATAATAATCCTGTTTAGTGTTTCATTAGCGCGAGCGTGTGACAAAATAGGCTACAGCTTGTTGTTACACTACTGTTGAAGTGTAACAACGGTTAACTCAGACATCGGATCGGTGTTGTGATGTAGGTGTGAGGACTGCATAGTGGCCCGAACTGTAGATGTGTAGATTTTAATATAAATTTGTATTTAAAAAATCACTCTCGTGTGAAGTGAGGGGCGCTCTAATCATCATACATCATCATACATCACATTCCGAACTTTTAATTAATTAGCAACCTTGAGGGTCATGGACACATCCCACTGATACGTCCTTGCAGAGTGTGTGTACATACAGAACTCAGTGCTCACTGTAGCGTGCCTGTTTCAAAGCATGGTGGGTTTCAAACTGACACCTGTCATCTTCAGTGATTCTCTCTCTCTCTCTCTCTCTCACACACACGCACGCACGCATCTCATTCCGTCTTTCGGCCCTATCTCTGTTTGCATTGACTTCCCTATTATCGCCTGATTTGTACACAAAAAAATTGCTGATCCACAGTCCAAGCTCACAATGTGCAAGGCATTGTGAGCTTGTAGATCAGCTATTTGTTATGTATAAGTATAACTCAGATTCTGTCTTCCATTTCCACTTCCTCTTCTTCCATCCGTTCCAGCCCCACCCAGTCCTAGCTGTCACTCTATATCTGCCTGACTCTCTCTCTCTCCCTCCCTCGATGCTGCTCTATATTTAAAATGATCCGTTCAGCCCAAGTTATTCTCACAGCTGCTGAGGAGTGTGTGTGTGTGTGTGTGTGTGTGTGGGGGGGGGGGGTGATAAAAGTTTAATGGGAGAAAAGGTCTGCGGTACGCGGCAGTAAGTACATGCAGGAGGAGGAGGAGGAGGGGCTGAAGGTTTTTGAGGAAAAGCTGCGGAGGCATGATACTTGGGAGGACGTTTAGAACATAAAGGAAGGTCACAGGAAAGAAGGGATGCAAGGAAGGAGGACAGAGGAATGAAGTCATCGGACAAACTAATGACGTCAAGAAAGAGGGGGTGGTGGGGCGAGCAGGACGGTGGGGCGAGCAATGGGGACTGAGGAACAGAGCAAACGGGCGAGGCGGGTGGGGGGGTAAAAATGAAGAGAACGAGAAAGAGAGAAACAGGACGAAGGGAGGCTTGAAGGAGTCCGGGAGCGTTATGCATTATTTACTGTGTACAGAGCAGCCGGGCAGCGAGCGTGGAGGATATGGATTTACTTTAAACACAGTGTCAGCCTCGCCGTTGTTTACAGTTACAGTACAACATGCAGAGAAATGCATACATGTTACTGTCCTTTCCTGTCCACAACCATGCAACAGTTGCAGTCACTGCTGTGGGAGAAATGCTTACAGTACGTAGCAGGCATTTTGCAGAATTGCGTGATAGCCATAGAGTATAAAGAAGGATAGAGACTGAACCGGCGTGATAGCCCCCCCCCCCCCCCCCCCCCCTCCCGCTATTCAGGTCAGTGGAAGTTGCTCAGTGGCGTTTTGAAGCACCCGGAAGAACCGTCTACTTCTGCATTTGAACACCAAATGGTCAAATGTGGAAGTGCAACCGAGCGCTCAATGTTAAAGCCCAGCTGCACAGGGTTTCCTCGTCATGAAACCACGGGTCCGCCTGCAGTCCCTCCTCTCCTTGGGGACAGCGGATAGTTGAGTTTGGTGTCCCTCTATAGAGGGTATGTGCGTGACATCATCATCACACCCGGACGTTATGCGGGAACGCCTACTGAGTGGCAAAAAGCTACTTTCTGGCCTTTGGATGTACAGCCCATACTGTACATCCAAACAGAAAAATCTGATTGCATTAGATGACGTTAAGCAACGTTAAACTCACTTCTCCACTCACTTTGCCACTCGATTTCCCATTCACTTTATGCATGCGCATACCCTCTATTAGAGATTCAGCTGAAAAAGTGATGCACAGTATAGGCTACTGTACATTGGCAAGCCTTTGCAACTGCATTTGGTGATAGCGCACACAAAACCAACCATTTCCACCATTGTTGCAGATGGGGAACTGTTTTTATGTTTTTGTATTGCGGTATAACTTTCAAATCTATATTTCTGCTTTAGGATCAGCACCAGATACCTTAGGCGTACTGGGAGTGTTGGTGAATTGATGAGACTTTGCAGAGATCGACAAAGTGATGTTTCTGTCAGCTTTAAGAGACTGTGTGTGTGTGTGTGTGTGTGTGTGTGTGTGTGTGTGTGCGTGCGTGCGTCCAGAGCAACGATGCCTCAGGGGGTTCGTGGAACTGGATGTACTTCATCCCTCTCATCATCATCGGCTCCTTCTTCATGCTCAACCTGGTGCTTGGTGTACTCTCAGGGTAGGTATTTTTTCATGGAATGGCTCCCCCCCCCCCAAGCCCACCCTCCCCACAAACTCAATTGACTGACTTCTATGTAAACCAAAATCCCCCCCCCCCCCCAATTCTGAATATTATGGTCACCCTACTTTAAAGACAAAATTATACATTTACCCTGATACATTAAACTGTGATTCAATTGTGTTTTTTACAAATTCCACAACATGCTATGGATGTGTGTGTGTGTGTGTGTGTGTGTGTGTGTGTGTGTGTGTGTGTGTGTGTGTGTGCGTGTGCGTGTGCGTGTGTGTGTGACCCTTGCAGAGAGTTTGCCAAAGAAAGAGAGCGAGTGGAAAACAGGTGTGAGTTTATGAAGCTCCGCCGACAGCAGCAAATAGAGAGGGAGCTCAACGGATACCTGGAGTGGATCTGTAAAGCTGGTACATGCACTCTGCATTTATTTACACCCATAACATTTGTATACTCTCAGAGTAACACAGGATTAACACACCCATCTTACAGCATTGACTGTGTTTTAGACGACTTAACCTACTAGTCTGCTTTTAGACAGGATCAATTGTTAGAGTGAATTTGACTAGCGATGCCAGTTTCCTCAAACAAGATTCAAAAGCCTTGATCTTTTGAATGTTCCATTAATAGTTAAGGGTGCAGTTCAACCATTACTGACCCAGCAACACTGAAAGCCAGGTTTGAACGTTTCAGTAGTCTCGCTCTTACCCTGGTAACCCCTCTCTTCAGAAAAGAGAGTAGATACTTTTTAATGCCATTTTGATGCCAGGAAAGCATCCAATTCAATTTAGGGGTTATCTTTCACAAAATTGTCACTATTGTGCAAAATAAACCCCACAGTAATGCAATGTCTGTGTCTCACATGACCTCCTTCCTTCCTCCAGGCTTTAAGCAGAATTTGACTACCTTCATACTATTGATACTAAGAGTTATAGTTACAAATAAGCTCTGCCATAATAATGAATTAAAAAAAATAACATAATTTGTGAGTGTTAATAGAAGCATACTACACATGAATAGTGTCCATGGCTCTTTGTCATGACCAAAAATGGTGTGTGTATAGTGGATGGATGGAAAGAGGTGAGCAAAGGGTGGACAGCAAGTGTACACCGTTTGATCTTCTATAAAAGGCCACCGACATGAATACAGGCCCACTAAAATCAAAGGCCAGGGTCCAGGCAGACAGACATGAATACAGGCCCACTAAAAGCAAAGGGCGGGGTTCAGGCAGACAGACATGAATACAGGCCCACTAAAAGCAAATGGCAGGGTCCAGGCAGACACACACAGGTGCAGCCTAAAGCTTTGGCTTCAGTTGTTATTATTAGAATTCTCTGTTTTCACAGATGAATATGGAGATTAAATCAGCCCAAACACATGCACACGAGCCATATCAGATCTGTCACTTGTAATTTGTGATTTGTAACATGTAATTGCGGCATATATTTCAACTTCAAATTAACTTGTAAAATGTCTTAAGTTTAACACATAAAGTGCACATCTGAACTACAAGCACAAGTCTGAATATTGCATGTACAATCAGAATCAGTTTTATTGCCAGGTATGTGTGCATGTGCATATAATATAGACTGTAATATAACAATGAGACATTGCAAATTATTTTAGATCCATAGATGAACATCACCATTCACCACATCACTGATGTGTTTTGTCATGGCATGTCATGTTACATTATATCATGTCATATGTCATTATGTACATGTCACGCTACTAGTATTTTATGTTATGTTATTATATGTTATTTGTGTTGCTATTTTGACAACTTTGGCTGAATATATCCCTCGTTTATATCTTTCTTGTAGAAGAGGTCCTCTTGGATGATGATGATGGAGAATACGATGGTATGACTTACCTTTATTTAAGTTAATAATTGTATTTACATGCACATGTGTTTGTGTGTGTGTGTGTGTGTGTGTGTGTGTGTGTGAATAAGAGCATATTCACACTGTCATCCTCCCTACATTAAAATCTATGAGAAGTTATACCAAAAGGTGATTTTTTTTTTTAAACTTACATTTTTATTGATTTTTCAAGACGGAAAGACAGAAGAAAACATACAGTACTCACAATAACACCACAAACATACAAAAGGTGACTTTTAAAACACCCAGAGCAGCATAAATGGTGTTCTCAGTCCTATCAAATAGTAACGCTCAGGACGGAGATTAATAAAAGAACGGATTTTTTTTTATATCAAAACCGAGCACATCGCTCCACAGGCTGGGAGCGTCTGTTGGGCAACATTCAATGACATTTCCGGTTGGGACGTCATCCAAAATGCCCCCCCAATTTAGCGGATGAGATCGAAAATCTTAAAACGTAAATCATTCCGTCCAATTCCAAACAAAGATTAGGCAGAGCACTTTCCAATGTTGAGAATAGTTTTACATTTTGAGAAATGTTGCTGGAGACAATATTGCTGGCCCCTAGCCGTCCGCAACAGGTCTTCAAACCGCTTGTTACTTAGCCTCTCAATACGAGCTCTGGACAGACAGGCATTGGTTTCCACCACTTAAAGTATAAATAAATCGATTATCCATTATGAACCATTCAAAATCGATTCATCATTTATTAATTTCCAAAAATCTATAAAAGAAACTGGTTACATTTTCAGGAGTTTTTACTATGGTGTTTGTGATATGAAATGAAAGCTCAACCAAGCTCACAGACAGTAAACATTATCATGTCTTCAGTCATATTCAAGTGACTCCAGTCACTTCAGTTCAGCACAGTCTAGATCTGCTATAGACCGATTCCGTACCGGTTTCATGGTCGCAGCCTACGTATTTCCTGTAGGCGGACTCGACGTAGCTGCGGGGGTAAAACCCTCACCAGGCGCACCTCTTCCACTACAGTGAACGGCAGAGTGACTGATGTTAGTTTGCCTCAAACTTTACTCCTTTACCTGCTTTTTTACTAACACTAACATTACAAAGATGCCCAGAACATCGAGATGAACCTGTGTAGTTTATGGCTGCTCCAACAGTAGTGGCAACATAACAAATAAAATAAAACGGAATGTCTAATATCCACCGCGATGGCTGAGACCAGAGCCATTGAGTAATGGTTGAGACAAAGCAGTGAAGAATCCTGCAAGATACATAATTTCAGTCTTACCCAATACCCAATCTTTCTGTTTTATGAACACAAGGCTGCTGTATTTTATACCTCATACTAAGCATTTAAAGTATGAGGTATAAAGTACAGCAGCCTTGTGTTAATAAAACAGAAATATTTGGTATTGGGTAAGACTGGCGTTATGTATCTTTCACTGCTTTGTCTCAACCATTACTCAATGGCTCTGGTCTCCGCCATCGCGGTGGATATTAGACATTCCGTTTTTATTTTATTTGTTATGTTGCCACTACTGTTGGAGCAGCCATAAACTACAAAGGTTCATCTCGATGTTCTGGCCATCTTTGTAATGTTAGTGTTAGTAAAAAATCAGGTAAAGGAGTAAAGTTTGAGGCAAACTAACATCAGTCACTCTGCCGTTCACTGTAGTGGAAGAGGTGCGCCTGGTGAGGGTTTTGCTCCCGCAGCTATGTCGAGTCCGCCTACAGGAAACACGTAGGCTGCGACCATGAAACCGGTACGGAATCGGTCTATACTTTCTCTAGTTTGGGAATCCGCAGGAAAACTTAAAAATCATTTGGGTCTTCCTTGAGCTAAAATGTTTGGGAACCACTGCTGTAGGCAGTGATATCGGGCGGTTAGTGTGAAAACACACCCTAAGTCAGAGCGTGAGGTCCTGTCATGCCTATTGTGTACAGTACAGTACAGTACAGTACAGTACAGTACGGTGCTTGAATGTGATGTACGTGTTCTCCACAGGCTCACGAAGGAGAGCCACCAAGAACCACAAGAATAAGGCAGAGCTTCTCAACCCCGAGGACGGAGAAGGGGACGGTGTGGGTAAGAGAAACACCACGCACGCACGCACGCACATGCCACAGGTACACACACAGATGCTATCTTATCTTGCATATCAGCATTACCTGACTCCTCTCGTCCCCTCCCTGTTTCCTCCTCTGAGTTCCCCACAGTACCTCTCTCCTCTGCTCCCAGCGTTCTGCCCTTCCTTCTCCTCTGTCACCAGTCCTTGGCCGCCTCCCGCAAAGTCATTCCCCACTTCATGTACAGTAGGACAATTATGCTGCGTTAGTGGCTGCTGCAAGCCATTTTCAATATACAAACTTGACGCATGACACTTGTTAATGTGTGGTGACCTGCAAAAATCTAACCCCAAAAAAAGTAAAAGCCTTTTCATATCAAGGTCTGTTATTTTCTTGTCATTGTGTAGGATTCCATGCTGTGTTGATGTTGGTACCATAGGAGAGATGACAGGCAACTGTTAATCAAAATAACCATTCTTCTACATTCTCTAATTGTGTAGACTTCTTAATAATGCAGATGTTTAATAATCATTTAACTCTTGAGAGTGTAAAATGAAACCAGATGAACCGGTAAGTTCCATTTGGTGGCCAACTCTCCATCATTTAGCTGGGGAGCACCTGGAACCCCCTCAAGGACCACTGGTTGTAAATCCATTTCCACTCCCCTACGCGAGCCTTCATATTTCTGTTCATATTCTTTCCATCCGTACATGGATGCAGTCTTGATGACATCAATGGGCGTGTTGAGCGACTGACTCTGCGCCGGCCACACTTGGTTGTTTTGTAGCTTTTGTCGCTTCTAGGGAGAAACTTCTCAAAATGTGCATATCTTCAGGTACACATATATTTTGTAACATAATTAACACTGAAGATTATTGCACCTCTCTCGCCGTCCCAGGCTCGCCGTTTGCCCGCGCCAGCCTGAAGGGTGGCAAGCTGGAAGGCACCACCTTCAACCGGCGGGAGCGACGCCTGCGCTTCTTCATCCGTCACCTAGTGAAGACCCAGGGCTTCTACTGGACCGTGCTGTGTCTGGTGGGCCTGAACACCATGTGTGTGGCCGTGGTCCACTACGACCAGCCAGAACCGCTCTCTGACTTCCTATGTGAGTAATATGTGTGTGGCCGTGGTCCACTACGACCAGCCAGAACCGCTCTCTGACTTCCTATGTGAGTAATATGTGTGTGGCCGTGGTCCACTACGACCAGCCAGAACCGCTCTCTGACTTCCTATGTGAGTCATATAGGAGGCATTGCCCCCCCTATGTGTGCACACTGCACGCGCACACATCTTTTTGGGACATAATCTTTACTTCCCCAAATGTGGCTGGATGAATTCATAGTAAGAGGATGTTAACCCATTCTGACCTGAGATCAGATTCTAAAAATGTCTTGCGTGTGTGCTGCTCGGTCACCTCCCTCTCTCTCTCTCGTAGATTTTGCTGAGCTCATCTTCTTGGGGATCTTTCTGTCAGAGATGTTCATAAAGATGTATGGCCTAGGAAAACAGGCCTACCTCAACTCCTCCTTCAACTGCTTCGACTGCATCGTGAGGCCCTTGACACACACACACACACACACACACACACACACACACACACACACACACACACACACACACACACACACACAAATCCGTAACAGTGTGATTTATATAGTTACAGTACATCACAATGTTTTACTCACTGAACGTTTTCATATGTGCTATGAATAACTATGTGTGTGTGTGTGTGTGTGTGTGTGTGTGTGTGTGTGTGCTTGTGCCGTGCGTGTGTGGTGTGTGCGGGTGCGTGCATGCGTGCGTGTGCCAGGTGATCTGTGGTAGCATATTTGAAGTGTTTTGGTCCATCGTACAGCCAGGCACGTCGTTTGGCATCAGCGTGCTCCGAGCTCTCAGGTTATTGAGAATCTTCAAAGTCACTAAGTGAGTCTTCTCTCTGTCATATAGTCTGTCTGTCTGTCTGCATGTCTATCTCGCTATGTCGTTCTCGAATATGTTCATGTTACGGACCACCAAATTGATATGCATCCGGTCAGTAAAAAACTAAGGCCTGGGCCGTGGCTCAGCGGTCCAGGCACCTTGGCTGGTAATCCAGTCTGGCAGTGTGACTCACGATCCCGACTGCGTTTACTGCATGTCACCCCACCCATCTCTCTCCATTTCTTGTCAGCCTACTGTATAAAGGCGAAAGCCATAATAATAATAATAAACTAAATGTTGGTAAAAGGTGTTTGAATATATTCATGTGAAAATAAGAAATGGATATTGTTCTGTTCTGTTGCCCTAAGTTTAAAACTGTAAAACGTGCTGTAAATGTCATTGGCTACCACCAGCAACAAAATAATGTTCGTGCATGTCCGTCTGTGTGTGTGTGTGTGTGTGTGTGTGTGTGTGTGTGTGTGTGTGTGTGTGTGTGTGTGTGTGTGTGTGTGTGTGTGTGTGTGCGCGCATGTGTATGTGTGCGTGTTCGTGTGCGTGCGTGCGTTGTCAGGTACTGGAAGTCATTACGTAACCTGGTCGTCTCGCTGCTGAACTCCATGAAGTCCATTATCAGCTTGCTCTTCCTCCTCTTCCTCTTCATCGTCGTCTTTGCCCTGTTGGGCATGCAACTCTTTGGAGGACAGTACGTGTTTTCCCTCTCTCTCTCTCTCTCTCTCTCTCTCTCTCTCGCTCTATATATATTTCTTCTTCTTCTTCTTCTTCTTCTTCTTCTTCTTCTTCTTCTTCCTCTTCCTCTTCCTCTTCCTCTTCTTCTTCTTCTTCCTCTTCTTCATCTTCTTCATGTGGTTCAGTTGTCTGCAAAGTTTCTTCGCCCTTCAGAAACAGAGAGAAGTGCTGAGTGTTCCTACAGAGGTGATTCCAATAACCTTTGCCTGGTGTCTTTGTCCTTTCTCTCTCTCACCCAACGTGTCTCTTGCTCTCTCTCCATATCTCTCGTTCTCTGTGCTGTGTTTTTCCCCACTAGGTTTAATTTTGAAACTGGGACTCCTCCGACCAACTTTGATACATTCCCCGCAGCAATAATGACTGTGTTCCAGGTGAGTGTGTGTGTGTGTGTGTGTGTGTGTGTGTGTGTGTGTGTGTGTGTGGGGGGGGGGGGGGGGGTGTGTGGGGGGCACAGAATGATTGAATGATGAAAACATTAATGGACAATTCAGAACATGTTTATATACAAGGCAAAGTTGCATACCTGAGTATTCAAGGTGTGTGTGTGTGTGTGTGTGTGTGTGTGTGTGTGTGTGTGTGTGTGTGTGTGTGTGTGTGTGTGTGTGCGTGCGTGCGTGCGTGCATGCTCAGATCCTAACAGGTGAGGACTGGAACATGGTGATGTATGACGGCATCAAGTCTCAGGGTGGAGTCAACAAGGGAATGGGATTCTCAGTCTTCTTTATTGTGCTCACACTGTTTGGCAACTGTATCCCTCTACTTGGAAACACACACACACATGCCACATTCCGTTGCACATGTAAACTGCTACGCTACTGTACAGCAGCTGCTTGTAATGATCTATCAATGCAGTATCAATTGCCATCTTAATTAATAGGGACCCTCAGGTGGCGCAGGGGTAAAGTTCCTGCCATTGACGAGGGGTTTGCATCGTCCATGGTGTGTCCTGCATTGCCAGGTGCTCAAACCAACACAAATTGTTTGTGTTCGCGGGAGGGTGACTATTGAAGGTTGATCTGGGTACCTGTTCAGTGGGACTTGGAACTATAGGAAGAATAGAGTCTTCCTCCGCCTGCGCTATGTCCTACCGGTGAAATGTCATGTGAGTCACGTGACTGTCTGTTCTCTCCCAAGGACCAACTGTAGGAGTTAATAGTGGCAAGAAACTACAATGCGCTGGGAATCTGGAATTGGCATAATGTTGACTAAATTGGGGGTAAAAAAGGAAAAACAATAATACACTGTATAAGTGTATATTTGCATCATTCTAATTTATTTTAATGGCTGTCATCGGAGTCGGTTATTGCATTGGTGTAGGTGGTGTGTACACATAGGCCTATACACACCTGTCTGCTTCCTTTAACTTTCCATGTTCAGACACTCTCCTGAATGTCTTCTTGGCCATCGCTGTGGACAATCTGGCCAATGCACAGGAACTGACCAAGGTACACCACCACAGTCCACCTCCGTTCCGCTCTCTCTCTCTCTCTCTCTCTCTCTCTCTCTCTCTCTCTCTCTCTCTCTCTCTCTCTCTCTCTCTCTCTCTCACTCTCTCTCTCACTCTCTCTCTCTCACTCTTTCTCTCTTTCCTGTATTCTTTATTTCCATTACATCAGGGGAGTTGTATTATATGACATTTTTGCCGGACCCAGGGGCTGGCCAGTACGAGTCCATTCCCGACTGACCAGCCCATTGTTGAAACACGCATGCGTATGTACGACTCCACATTGTTGAATCACACCTGCGTGAGTTATCTGTCTGTTCCCTACATAATGCATAGTGAGACACCAATGCATCTGTATTGGAACAGGCCAAAGTGTTGCATCACAATTTGCCACATGTTTTATTAAACCACTTGAACGCCAGCATCCCTATTTGGTGGGGGGGCTTCTGCCAAAAGTAGCTGATCTATAAGTTCTCAACGCGTTGTTTTGTGATCTGTTGTGAGCTTGTAGATCGGCTCTTTTCTGGCAAAAACATTTGGTGTCCGTTTTTAGCATAGTAGGTATAGACTGTTTACGTGGTTAAATGCTTGCAGGATGGATTTGGATCTTAAACATGTAAGTTGCTGTTAATTGAACAAATGTTTTGATGTTTACCATTTCTCTTGTGTCACTTCTGTTATTTGAACCTACGTATTTATTACATTTGTACGGTGTGGCGCACAATGGGTTGGTCTGTATGTACCTGTACAGTATGTCCCCAAGAGGTAGACCAATCACAGCAAACTACACAGCTCAGCTGATTGCTCCACCATTCACAGTCCCTATAAAAATAGACCAATCAAAGCAAAACACACAGCTGAGCTGACTCACCTTCTACACCAATCACAGCTCACATCACGCAGCTAAGCTCATTTTAGCACATTTTCCAACATTGGTGCACAAACTGTACACCTAGTAATTTATGGATAGCTACAGATTGCTCAGCGAAGCCATGCCGTTACTACACTGTGTGTTGTTTCATTTCTCTTGCGTCTACGTCTGCTATTTGAATCGTTCTCTCTAAATACATATTTAGGAGCTTAATAACTGGCAAATGTATTGGTATTTCTTTTTTTCCCTGCGTCACGTTCATGAACACTCTGGTATGTTGCGCTCTAGCTCTAGCTATAACTATACATAGTGCTTCTAGCAAGTGTCTAACTTTGTCAATGTTAGCTACAGCTAAGTAACGTTAGCTACCGTTACCTAACATAACGTACTGTCGGCTGGGGCTAACCTTAACAAGCTAACATAATTGCTGGTATTTTGTGCTCTATATGCACAATAGTGCTTCTTGCAAGTGTCTACTTTTGTAAATGTACACTAACTGCGGCTCCCCCCTTAAAACCTGCATTACTTTGCACCTATGACACTATGTGCTCCTGTTTACATGTACATTATCTAGCCAGTTAGCGATATCTGTCAGGCCAGGCCCAACGGTCACAGGGAAACAGCTCAATACAAGCCATTATGTTAAACCATGGGCAGTGTTCCTTCCTGTTTTTTGGCATAGCCTAGGCTACTCAAAGTTGTCAATGGTGTAAACTCATGAAGTGCATGCAGATAGTAGCACTGTGTTAGACATAATGGTACACACATAGTTGTGTACATTAATCATAATTCACATATCCCCAATGGCATGTATCTGGGGACGGCTTAACTAGGCTTGCCTAGTCAAGCTTTTTTTCTCCCCCCTCTCTGTCACTCTGTCTCTACTGTCGCTCTCACTCTCTGTCTCTGTCATTATTTGCAATAGAGCTCAACAGTGAGTTTCCAGAAGTGAAAAGCCCATTCATATTCTGCATAGAGGATTTTGATTATTAGCCATAATGTTGTAACCATCCAAGGTACATATACCACGAGCTATGAGATTGTTATATGATGGTACTGTATATGCTCCTGTAGAGGCAACACGTTTGTATAAGATCAACCTAGTTTCAAGAAACGCATGTTTTCTTTGCGATTATCCTGGATAAGTACTACATTACCACAGTCTTAAACTGAGATATCAGATTGGAGGAGCTTGCTGTTACCCTGGAAAGCACCTGTTAATGTCACAGCTCACCACTTACTGCTACCACTAGATCACATAGCCCGGAGGGATGGTTATACGATATGATATGTTAACACTAGTATTAACAATATAAACACTATAGGCTAATAATGAAATATTCAAGAAAAAGCTAAATTATCATTAGTTTGGAAGTGTTAGAAAGGCATGTGAAATGGTTTATGAGATGAGTAGTTCCTTTACTCTTAAAATAATTACGTACTTGTACTGTACCTTGCTCCCCCCCTCCATGTTCTAATAATTAGTATGACATATTTTATTGTCAGACTCATCTCGTATAGTTGGTTGAATTAGTTCCAGGCTTAAAACTCATTGTATAAGGAGTTTCTGAAACATCTATGGAGTAAATGATAGGGGAAATTCACTTCAAGAAACAGAGCTGATCCAAAAGTAGGCAATCACTGTTGAGCACATGTCCTCGTCTTCCTCCCCCTCTCTCTCCTTTCTAGCCAAATCAGTAGCTCACTTCTTAAAGGGACACTATCATGCTGTTCCATAATCTACTGAAACTACAATAGTTAATGTACAACCGATATTGACAGAGAATAATGCATCCTGCGGGTCTAGCACCAATATGGCACCCATGTGGTCTATAGCCGCCATTACATCAACCTGACACATAGTTTTCCACAGTCAAGATCACTATATTTTGCCATAACATAGCAAACAAGGACAATATGTCACGGCCACTGAAGGTAGCAGCTAAAAACCTGGAACCTGTGAGTTTTCACACCCGCATATTTTACCCCCAGTGACATCACTGGGGGTAAACCTTTCACAACTTCGGCAGCGTTTCAGACATGCAACGGAAGACTGCTCAGTTTTATGGCTGCTAATGCAACATTTATCTATCAAGACAGATTCCAACAACAAATAGAGATAATGTTGAAAATCATGATAGTGTCCCTTTAAAATCTACTTTCTATAGACCTGCTTTAATGTAACATTGTTTTTGAAATGTACTCCTGTGTTCCTTTTACTTTCTATTCTTATGTGTATTTTTTCTTGAATACATTATTTTACGTGTCTGTGTTGCTTTTTTGTTTTGTTTTGTTTTGTTTGTTTTGTTTTGTTTATGAATAACTAATAACATATTAATAATAATATCTTCCCCAAGGATGAGCAGGAGGAAGAGCAGGCAGAGAAGAAGAAGGCAGCCCTGCAGAAGGCCAAAGAGGTGGCTGAAGTCAGCCCTCTCTCCGCTGCCAACCTGTCCATCGCAGCGTGAGTTTCTCCCCTCTGTCATTCGTCTTCAGTGTTGAGTTTGTTGACTTTAAACTAGGACGAAAAATGCTTGTCGACTACCTTTCTGACGAAAAGCTAAATTAAAACTAAGCTACGGCTGACTAAGACTAAATATATTGACAAATTTCGTCAACAAATAAAAACGAGACTAAAATGTTAGGGAGGACTAGTGGAGAGATCCCGTTTCTGTTTGGTTGCCCTCGGGTTTTGCGCTCTGAAAATAGCAGATCAAGGCCTGTCAAAAATAAACTAAAATTTGTAGATTTGTAGATACTAGAGTCACACTAAAACATTTCAGATGACTAAAATATGACTGAAACTAAATGGCATTTTATTCAAAAGACGGACTAATACTAAATAAAAAATTGCTGTCAAAATCAACACTGTCATTGCGCTTTTACACACAATGTACAAATGTACTCTCACAGTTATAAATGGATGAATTAACATTGAGGATTTTACTGTGTAGGCCTACAGTTGCAAACGTTTACTTGTTTTGGTGTTTGTTTACATGTTGACAGACACACAGATATGCATTTAAGCACATTAAAGTGACCTCTCCATGAGAACGTTAGTTCATGGTTTCATGGTTTCATGTTTCATAAGCAGTCGGCTGGACTCTCCATCAGTGTGCATGTACATATCCGCTCCCTCTTTTAAGAAACAGTTCAATGATGTCCAGCGACGAGCCAAACAGGACCTGGCAGTATGTGTGCTGCTTATACAGCATGCAGAGGTGGAAAGCTATCTCGTGGAAACAGGTTGTGGGGATAACAGGTCTGTGGAGATTATATAGGGATGTGACTATAGCAACTGTATTTTCTCAACAAATACTTCTCCACAACCCCTCCAAGTTACTGTACCTCCCCATTTAATTTCCAGAGAAATAGTCCTTGACTATAGGTAAACCTGTCCAGTCCTTATTGCTCTCCTTGTTGACTAAAAACGCTGTACTTTTGTACTACAGATTACAGGTCTAAAGTATAATGTTGCTCATTGTTTGTATGTCAGCAAACGTGATTATCTCTGTTTGTTTGTTTTTTTGGGGGGGAGGTTGCCTGGCAACATAACCAAAACCTTCTTGACCTCCATGGCATTGTGCCAGGTGGCGAGCATCCTATCTGTTGGAGCAGCATACAGAACATGTGAATGTCGGTGTGCTAATGGGATATTTCCTTAGTGCCTGCACAGTAACTTTGTGTCAACAGGCTGAGGATTTACTGTAGCAGTTATCGATTGAGTGCCGGATTAGCACGCCCATACAAGAGTCCTCAATGTTGAATTAACACTGTGGATGTTGTTGTAATTAGAACCGCTTTGACAAATTGATAAAGTGTAAAGTACTATTTGATATACTGTACGTGTCATATAAATACAGTATATGACACAATGATATAATTTAAAGGAAAGATTAACAGATATGTATGTTACATTCTGTAGATCATCCCATCATAAAGTACTGAAGGGGATTCTGTTGTTTTAAGAAAACTACTGGGACTTGAGTTGCAGGTGTTGATATACAAAAGTGAACACACATCATACACCTCATTTATAGGTCAAGTATTCTCTCACTCCTAGTTGGGCGGACACACACACACACACACACACACACACACACACACACACACACACACACACACACACACACACTATAGCACTGTTTGATCTGGTCCTTTTTCAGTCAGGGGAGCTACAGTCTTTGATATATTTCTCTCTCACACACACACACACACACACACTTTGAACCTTTTTTATACACCTCATTTATAGGTCAAGTATTCTCTCACTCCTAGTTGGGTGGACACACACACACACACACACACACACACACACACACACACACACACACTCACACACACACACACACACACACACACACACACACACACACACACACACACACACACACACACACACACACACACACACACACTATAGCACCGTTTGATCTGGTCCTTTTTCAGTCAGGGGAGCTACAGTCTTTGTTATATTTCTCTCTCACACACACACACACTTTGAACCTTTATTTCTTTGATATTTACAATAGCCTCTGCCCTCTGTACTCTCTCATGCACACACGCACGCATGCACTCAAACCGCACGTGTGCACGCACGCACACACACAGAGCCAGGCCACGGTCATGTTTTAACAAAACAAAAAATACACGGTCAAGTGATATCAGTATCAGAATCTATGTGCACAACAGTCACAACAATCACATTTCATTAACCACTCTTACATTGTGATCACCTGTGTGTGTGTGTGTGTGTGTGTGTGTGTGTGTGTGTGTGTGTGTGTGTGTGTGTGTGTGTGTGTGAGAGAGAGAGAGAGAATTAATTGATTGTGTGCACTGTGCGTGCCCTTACACCTTTGTTTAGCTTGATGTTCCCTTCGGACTGCATGTATGTGCGTTGTGTTGAATGGTTATATATATTTATTATACTGTATATATTTTGTTTTTACAAGTAGTAAATTGCTTTGTTTTATTAGAGCACATAATCTGATCTGAATGATGGAATCTCTGGTGCCGTACAGTATGTGTTGAGGTTTTCACTAGGAATGTCCCGATCAGGTTTTTTTATGTGACTACTTTTATTAGGACTATAGAAGGACTGTCATTGTGGATTTTTTTTCTTCATGTCATATGAAAGCAGAAAATCATAGTCAAAATTATGATGGTTAAAGTGTGCATTTATATGATGTATTGGTCAATTAGATTGAGTGAATCTTGCAACTACAGCGTATGGAACTGAAGTCAAAGTTAAAACTGTTGTAGAGAAAACACCATTTGCATGGCTATCATTCAGAGATAGATAGTAGGCCTACTACAGGACATTATCATATCAGGCATTGGGGGTTGCATTCCTTTGTTTTCATCGAGACCAAGTGTTTGCTACTGCTGGAACTAGTCCCCCAGGAGGACAAACATCAAGCATAAACATGACAGTTTTCACACAATATCATTGTTTATACTGTACATCTTTCTTTAAAGATGGAGTGCCACCATTTTTGTATATTTCCAGTTTTTAATGTGTCTATGAGCTGACAGTAATTCATTAGACACCCTGGAGTCGTTTTTATGTGCAATGATGTATTCCCTTTGTATTTAGGGTTTCTTCCTGGAGGTCAAACGTGCCAATGAAAAAAACAGTAATATAGTGACATCACATTATCAGCCCCTCCCCTAACCCCTCCCCCTTTATCATACAACTACGGCTCAGATCGCTGGATGAATGTAGCGTGCATGTTTAGCATGATGAATGTAGCGTGCATGTTTAGCATGATGAATGTAGCGTGCATGTTTAGTCCTTTTATCTGGTATTTACGGCCCTGGATGAATGTATCGTGCATGTTTAGCCTGGATGAATGTAGCGTGCATGTTTAGCCTGGATGAATGTAGCATGCATGTTTAGCCTGGATGAATGTAGCGTCCATGTTTAGCTGGATGAATGTAGCGTGCATGTTTAGCTGGATGAATGTAGCGTGCACGATTAGCTGGATGAATGTAGCGTGCATGTTTAGCAGCTCAATAGTAAATCCATGTCGCCACCCGATTAAAATGATTATGCTTCTAAAGACCCTTAAATAGATAGTTGTTGACATTAGCCGATTTTTGGTTCCTCCTTTTGGGGAGGGGGGTGCTCTTCTACAAGCGAAATAGAATGGGACTAAACGGTGGCAGGAGCTGAACTATTGCTACTGCCCCCTGGCGGCGGATGAGTTAAGTATTGCAGTTGAAGTTGTAGAAACATGGCCAGAAATGTTCAGATTTCAGTGGAAAGTGGAAAGTACAAAATGGATAGGAACACTAGAAACCCAACAATTGAACAGGAAATATTGTCTAGACTCTGGAATGGAATGAATGAGAACCAAGCATCCATAAACATGCAGGGTGGAGAGTAATGCAAGAAAGATTAAATACAGGAGATTGCAAAAAGGCAGGACAGTGCAAAATCTGCAGCACAGTGCAGTATTAAATGAGAGATGAGTAGAGGTGTGCGTGCGTGTGTGCGTGTGTGTGTGTGTGTGTGTGTGTGCGTGCGTGCGTGCGTGCGTGCGTGCGTGCGTGCGTGCGTGCGTGCGTGCGTGCGTGCGTGCGTGCGTGCGTGCGTGCGTGCGCGCGCGCGTGTGTGTGTGTGTGTGTGTTTGCATGCGTGCGTGTACATGTGAAGAAGAATCCATTCTAAAATACTTTATCCATTTCATGGTGGGAATTGCCTTATATTCATGATTCAACATTGTCAAATAATTGTACATGTATATTTCTTATATTCCGCAACATGTATGATTTTCATACACGTTTGGTTCGTTGCAGGTGTCTTAATGCTAATACTTTGCACCGTTCTTTTCGCCTGACAAAAGTGAAATGTATTGACACAGAGGGTCCGTCAACATTATTCCTCCGTTGCCAATAAGTCGTGTTTGTGAAAGTGAAAGCGTGTTAGTGGAACGGGCTGAAGGGTGACACAGTGAGAGTTTGTCACAGTGATGGATGGATGTCATCTTGGACTGGAACGCGTCCTTGTGTTGTCTCTGTGGCATCTCACACGCCGCCTGTTTCCCTCCTCAGCAACAAAGTACACAGTGAGAATCACAACACTTCCGACCCCTTTCTGGACTGGTATTTATTTACTTATTTGTTTCTTCATTTATGACGTCCTACTCTCTCTCTCTGTCTCTCTCCCTCGCTCCCTCTTGATTTTGACTCCCATCCTCTCGCCCTCCTCTCCTTGAGACTGGCTTCCTTTACCTCGCCACCCCCCCCCCCCCCCCATCACTGCGATCCTCGCCTTCCTTTTTGAACTCTGTTATTGGCTTTCTTAGGTGCTTTCATTACACTGTAAACTCCTCTGAGTGTTAAAGTTGCTGAATTTCAACCCAAATCAATAGTGTGAAGAAGAAAAAAACACAAAAATAAATACCCTGGTTGCGAATGCCGCATATCAAAACAGCCAACCCCATTATTGTCTATCTATGTACAATCCTCCATCCCAAAGGCACAAAGGACAGACTGATCATTGAAATAGAGAAATATCCTGAGTTGTGTGGCACACAATCCCATCATTATAACCCCCACTTGAGGAATCCAGTTGCCTGGAACACAAGTTACAAAATGTCCCACACGCCGTGTGTTCTCAATGGCGTTCTACCTGCAGCGCAAACCTTCCACGCTACACGCGGCGCTACATACTGTTCTAGTGTCTATTATGTTATCCGTTATTGTGGGGAAAGCTTTCTCCGAAAATAGCCGACCGCCATGCTCACAACTCGTCGCAACAAGCTACACCCCTTTTTTTTTACCACACTATTATTGATCTCCTCATTCAGAACAACAGGATTTACCGTAGGTTGAAAATCAGCAAAGCTGTCTCTTTAACACACTGTGGATTTTACTGTGCACTAACTTTGGCATTGGCTTGATGTTTTTGAGTGTACTTTTTTGTTGCTTGTTTCCTCGCTGTCTCTTTATAGCGTGGCTGACTTGGCCCTGGGAGAGACACTTAGCGAAAGTGGATTATTCTGGAAACCATTTTGGCTCTTCTTACTTCTGTAGAACTTTTGGACAGAGCAAGGGGTTGGGGGTGGATGTTGCGTTTGGGTGGGGGGTAGGGAGGGCATTGACGACATGATGGCAGTCTGCCATTGGATTATTGGATTCTTTTTTTTTGGACTGCAGAGATACAACAAAAACCTTACTGTATGCTCGGTCACAGTAGTTCATTAACAGACTGTTGTGATCTCTGTGGCTCCTCCATTTTACGCTACTTTAGCAGAGATTCTGGGGCGCCATTTGGGGTCTTCTTCTGTAGTAAGTACCTTAATAGGGTTTATTCTTTCCCCCCTTTTCCTCCATGTTTTGGTTTTGGATTTGACCTTCTGTAGATGGAAATCCTGAGCTTCCCTCATCTTTGTGTTCACACTTTGCGTGTGGGCGTTCCCAAAGTTTGCAGGGCCATCACTCCCCTACGTTCACTTTGGGAAACGTTGCTTTTTAGCCAATCAACCCCCCCGTGCTGTGTTGAGCTGCCTCTTGTACAACGCAGGCCCAGCCCAGGTGACCCTGTACATGTGTTTGTGTGGTCTGTGTGTCTTGGTGTATCGGCCCCCAGCATTCACTCATTCGTGATTCTCTGAGTGTTGGATGTCTCGTCCTAGTGCTAATACCCCATCGCGCCGCAAAATTCTGAGTCCATTTTTTTACTCTCTCATAATGAAATTGGCACACAGGATTTTGCGGTGTGTTGGTGTTATACGTCCTTCGAAAACAGATTTTCTGACACTCAACCTGTTTCTTTCTCTGTCTCTCTCTCTCTCGCTCTGTTTCTCTCTCTGTCTCTATGTCTCTCTGTCTCTATGTCTCTGTCTCTATGTCTCTCTGTCTCTCTGTTTCTCTCTCTGTCTCTCTCTCTGTCTCTCTCCCTCTCTCCCACGTCTGTTGGCCTGGCAGTAAGGAGCAGCAGAAGAACAACAAGGGCAACAACAACAACAGTAAGTCGGTGTGGGAGCAGCGCACCAAGGAGCTGAGGAAGCAGACGCTGGCGTCGAGCCGGGAGGCGCTCTACAACGAGCTGGACCCCGAAGAGCACTGGAAGGAAAGGACAGGGAGCGGGGAGCACAACAATGTAAAGAACCCCCCCTATAGCCTTGTGCTAAACCCCCCTATAGCCTTGTGCTATCAGTGTACACAAGTGATGGGGATGATGATCATGATCATGATGACAGAATATTTACAGGTTATGTTATCACTGACCCTCATTTCCCATCTCTTACCAACTCCCGGATCTTCCCACTCCTCCTTTCCACCCTTATTTTCCTCCTTTCTCTTCTTCTGCTCCTTCCTTCCTTCCTTCCTTCCTTCCTTCCTTCCTTCCTTCCTTCCTTCCTTCCTTCCTTCCTCCCTCCCTCCCTCCCTCCCTCCCTCCCTCCCTCTCTCTCTATATCTCTCTCTCTCTCTCTCTCTCTCTCTCTCTCTGCCCTCGCAGGTCAACTTCTCACAACAAATCCCTCGGGACATGAAGACGCACCTGGACCGCCCTCTGGTGGTGGACCCCCACGAGAACCGCAACAACAACACCAACAAGACCACCACGGCGGCCCCGTCGGGCCCCCACCTCAGCCAGCAGCACCCCGCCGACGAGCTCCGCCGCCACACACAGCTGCACGACCGAGGAGGAGGGGGCGAGGTGGGCGGGGGTGGCGGGGGAGGTGGCCCCAGCGGCGGCAGGTAGGCCTGTTGCAATTATTTCACAACAATCGCCTAACCGCACATTATTTGAGATAAGCCACCGAGTGGCGCACTACGAGCTTGTAGGACATTTTTTTAATCTGATCTCAGGTCAAAATGGGTTATAATGTCTTTGGAAAGTATCAAATTATTTTAAATGTGTCAGTAATTTCTTTGTATTTAAGTTATTTGTCATATGTGCCAAACATATTTTTTTTTATTCATACGTTCCTCCAATGTCCAATGCCAAAAACACAACTGAATCGCAAATCTTTTTTGCGTGACAATCTATCTTCAAACAGCCATAGCAGCAGGCCCCCCATGGAGCGCGGCGAGTCCACGGAGAGCCGGCGGAACCGCAAGGCGGAGCAGCACCACCACCACCATCACCACGTCTCTCACACGCGCCTGGACGCCGTGCCGGTCCCCATCCCTCCGCCGGGCGGCGAGGAGAGGCCCCCGAGGAGGCACCACCGAGGAGGCCGCGGCGGGGGAGGGCAGTCTGAGCACCGCAAGCTCCGAGGGACACACCGGAAGGGTGGCGAGGACGAGGAGTGCGGGTAGGCACTCGCACATGTTATTGCATTGCATCGGCTGATCGTTGTTAGTTGAGATGATCATGGTTGTTTTTCACAGTCGCAATAATCCATGTTGAAAGATGTTCAACATTTTAAAATGATTAAATATGGTCTATTTTGGCCATAGTACATTATAATTATTTTTTTTGATAGGATGGAAGTAGTCTGACAGGAAATAGGGAGAGAGATGGGTCCGTTTGGGGTATGAACATCTGCAATTCCGCTGGGTGACCACTCACACTGAGCACCACAACTCTAACAATAAAAGTATAACTAACAATAAAACTGTACTGTACAGTACAGTACAGTACATTAACTATCACAATATACGTAAGTATAGTTGCACCACTCAGACAGTTCACACGGGTGTGATCTTTTGACTTATATGTTCCAGTGGTCAATGCCACTGACACAATTTAAAGGTATATTCAGTGATTTCACATAATTCAAATATCACTTCTTTTTTAGTTTTGTTGTGATAATCCTCCCTACTATAGAGTGTGCTGACCATATAAGGAGTTCCTTCATGTCCCCAGTTAACCCCTGGGGGTCAAAAAACCTTAGGTTTCGTTTTTGTCTAGGTGGCCCAGCCTTCATCCAATCAGCATAAAGAGGGGCCTTTCGCCAATCATGATCGGGCTTTGGTGTGTGTGCTGTTGGCCTGTTGCGTGTCCCCCCACTGTAGTGCGCGCATGTGCACATCTTGTTACCGGGGCGGACCGAATGCTCCTTTAACCGTTAATCACAATTATCTTTTGGGTCAATTCACTGGTCAACTGAAACGTCATGACGGTGACAGCCCTGAGGGAGGAGGAGGAGGAGGCGAGGCTGGAGCGGGCAAGCAGAAGAAGAGCAAAGGGACGGACGGAGGCGGAGGAGAGGCCGGGGAGCAGGAGGGCGTCCCCGGTGGCGAGGGGCCCGCCGAGAGGAAGCCCCGCTGTAGCCGCCACAGCAACCAGGCCGACGGCGAGGGCAAGAGGACGCGGCAGCATCGGCGAAGGTAACCATGTGTCGCATCGCAGTGCATTGTGAGCTTATAAATCTGCTGTTTTCAAGTAACTAGTAACTAAAGTTTGCAAATAATTGTAGTGGAGTAAAAGTAAAAGTACAGAAATTGTACTTAAGTAGTACTTAAGTACAGTACAGCTGAGTTTTCGTATGGTAAAAATGTACCTGTACGGTATGCTTTTTATACACTCTTGAGTTAACACTCAGGATTCTGCTGTGTAGCTACAGTAGCTACTGTATGCTGACGCTATAATGGATGGGAGGAAGGGCAACGATGCATCTGGGCATTCATTCTATTTCCTGTCATATCCTCTTATCCAAAAATCAAATGAAATGACCCCACTATCTCTTCTCTCTTCCATTCCTCTTTTAATGATTTTCTCTGTCTCCTTTCTGCCCGCCAGACTCTCGTCTTTCCTGCACATCCTCTCCTCTCCTCTCCTCTCCTCTCCTCTCCTCTCCTCTCCTCTCCTCTCCTCTCCTCTCCTCTCCTCTCCTCTCCTCTCCTCTCCTCTCCTCTCCTCTCCTCTCCTCTCCTCTCCTCTCCTCTCCTCTCCTCTCCTCTCCTCTCCTCTCCTCTCCTCTCCTCTCTTTCAATGTGTTTGATTGTGCAGGCATTATATATATTTTTTGAGTGGTGCAACCACTCCTACAACCAGAAATGTCCGTGTTCACCCGCCTATGTGTCCGCCTATGTGTTCACCTATGTACCATGAGGCCATGAGCACCAGTATATGACTATTAGTACCAGTAGGGGCGCTGTTTGCCAGAAACAGAGAGAGAGAGATAGTATTAGTGCTGCACTGTTGCCTGCTAATGAGAGAGAGAGAGAGAGAGGAGAGGAGGGGGGGGAGGGGAGTTGCACCACTCAGTTCACATGGGTGTGATTCTTCTCTTTTTACCACTTTTTCTCCCCAATGTAGGCATTGTGCCAATTGATTCCTCTCCACCACACACTTGCTGTGTTGTCACTGCTGACTCACCTGCCAGTGAGGAGCCCCCACCGGGAGGACGTAGAGTCTTCTACTCCTCCCGCCCAATGCTCAGTGCTCTCAGGCGCCGCCCCAGTCCGTAGGATTACATGCAGTGACAATTATCACCCTCCCTGCCTGGCTTCCCTTCCCTCCAACACGGGCCAATTGTCATCGTGTGACGTGTGTAGACGCTCAACAAAGCTGGATGCACCACGGTGGATTCGATTCTTACTGTACCTAATTGTAATTTGTAGCGGGGCCTCACTTGTAAATTCGGTTTTGCTCATGGTTGGGCATCCCTGCAGTGATCCCTGCAGTGATCCCTGCAGTAAAAAACAAATGATTGACCGAATAATTGATTGATGTTCCCTTCCTCCCCATGACTGTCTAATTTTCAGGGACGGCAGCGGCCCTAACCTCTCCACCACTCGGCCCATCCAGAAGACCCTCTCCCGGCAGGACAGCCAGTATAGTGAAGACCTGGACAATCTCATGAACACCAAGCTGGTGTCGGTGTCCACCCCTCCGGGCCAGGGCCATCCCATCATGGTCACCAGCCAGGGACGGGCGCCTGGCTTCGGGTCAGCACTCCACCTGGCTAACAGCGGCACACCGCATGGCAGCTTGGTGGGGCTGGACGTCTATGGGAACATAACGCACCAACGTCTGCCTCACCCAGACTACACGGCACTGGACATGCCTGTGTTTCCATCCACCAATGCTATACTGCAGGGTAAGGGAGGGAACAAATGTCTTTCTCTTCTCTTCTCTTCTCTTCTCTTCTCTTCTCTTCTCTTCTCTTCTCTTCTCTTCTCTTCTCTTCTCTTCTCTTCTCTTCTCTTCTCTTCTCTTCTCTTCTCTTCTCTCTTTTATGTGTAATCGTATGTCAAACCACGCTGTTTTACACTCCTTTCCATAGCTTAAAGTTTGTGTTCTTAATACATCTTATTTTAATATTAATCGACTTCATTGTACTGCACTTTGGTCAATAATGTGCTTGGTAAATAAATGGCCTTGACTTTGACTTCCCCACATCCAGTCAATAAGAACGCCAACACAGAGCCCCTGCCAAAGAAGGAGGACAAGAATGATGACGATGACGATGAGAAAGGAGAAGATGGAAAAAGACCCATGCCTCCCTTCAGCTCCATGTTCATTCTGTCTACCACCAACCCGTAAGCACGTACTCACACCTGCATGCACGCACACACATACAAATACATCTATCCATTCACATACAGAATACAACTTTCCATGTCCATGCAAAGCACAATGTTCTGGCTGGCATGAAATACGACCAATGAAAAGCAGGTGTAACTTAGCACACTGCATGTTTTTCGTGTCAAGAACCACCACATTCACCCTCCATCAGAAAATGTTTTGTGTGAGAGAGATACAGGATTTGAGAACCTCTATTTAAGAGTATGTGAATTGAGAGCATGAATCACTGTGTTTAAACTTTCAAATGTGCTTTTCTTAGTTGTCTGTTTTGTTTTGGCAATCCATTCTACAAGGTTTACTGTTGAGTCAATCAAAATAAGCAATATCTCATTTTGTAGCTATGATTCTCTACTTTCATATGGGGGAGAAAAACAGTCCCATACATATTCTTCTTTCTTCTGCTTTCAGGTTCCGGCGGGGGTGCCACTTTGTGTGCACCTGGGGTTACTTTGAGGGGCTCATCCTCATAGTGATTGCTATGAGCAGTATCGCCTTGGCTGCCGAGGACCCCGTCTGGCCCGAATCCCCTCAGAACAATGTGAGTCCGTCTGCACTGCACATGTATGCTCCTACTGCACGCCGTTTCCCAAACAGTTGGTTGGGACCAATTTAATGTAATTGTTATGGGTTGGAATTTTAAGTTATTAAGTTATTGGCCGGAATGTGATGATGTAAGATGATGTACAGTATGATGATACTGTAAGAGCGAACCTCACTTCACACGGGTGATTCTATTTTTATGCTTATTTTGCACCTTACTGTATAATGCGTCTTCTGATTTCCCCTCCATAATAACATTCTTCCCAAACCTTGTTCAGTATAAACATTAATGGAGACAATTTAATCATCCAGTATCTCAGAAACATTCACGGTCCAGTCAGTAATGATGTTATTCTATCAACTATTTATCATGCTAGAATACAAATGTATTCTATATCAATGGTTCTCAACATCAGGTCCAGCGACCACCAAGCATCCAAATGGACCCTTGCAGGTCTGTAATTATGAGTTGAGAAGAGGATTTTACTGTGATGGTTTGTGTCCCAGAGATTAAAAATCACATCAAACGGGGGCCTGTGGCCTAACGCATATCAAACTGGGGGTCCATGAAATCAAAAAGGTTTCAGAATCACTGTTCTACATATTCACACGTTTTCACACAATGTTTTGGTCTTCTCGTTGCAGGTGCTTCGCTACTTCGACTATGTCTTCACAGGAGTGTTCACTTTTGAGATGCTGATAAAGGTACGTGAGGAAAGGGAGCGTGCTCTGGTCCCTGAGGGAGCGGACATTGATTGTTCAATGTCAATCCAAAATACATTAGCAAACCGTAGCTGTTATTTGCATGGCTGTGTCGTTGAACACATGCACAGCTTAATGTCGGGAAAGTTACACGACGATGGCAATAATACTAATCACCGTAGTCTGACGGCCGGGCTACACAGGGGACAGGATTGGCGTGGAATTGCTCCACTCCGTTCGCAGAGCAGAGTCCACAGCGGTACGCTGCCACTATAATCAATGGAATCCAGCGACACCGATCGCAGGTGTGGTGCACAGTTTGGTAAATACGGAACTCCGCTTGGGACAGACAAATTGTCGGTACAGCCACCTAGCTTACAGCCACCTCGCTGTCTCTCCTTACAGTGTATTACATGAAAACTCCTTAAAGTTGATTGAGTTGGATACTGTTTCTCCCTCTCACATTTCCTCCTATTTCTAGTTTATTGACATTTTGAAGCTCTTGCTACTGAAATGATTCATTATTTATATGGAGAAATCCCATCATGTGTCCGTCAGAAATCCCAGCGCTGTTAGGGGTTAGGTGTCTTGCTCAGGGACACTTCAACAGTTGACACATACACTTGGTGAGCCGGAGGTCAACTTGTAGATCGTCTATATTAGGGGCGTGGCAACGGTGGCATAAATGGTATTATTCACCCCTTCCACTCAGCCACTTTCAAAACCCGTAATGAGGAAATGCAAATACATCATGAAAATGATGTATTTGTCCATGCACAGCAAAATCCTGGGCTGTTAATTTGACTGAAAAAATAATTACAAAAATGGACCCACTAAATGTTTCATGTGCAATCAAAAATGGTCAACGTGGTTTGGCCCCCGGGATGCTCACTAGCTGAGAGGCGTCCAATTATGATGGTGAGGTTGGCATTCACTTCCAAACACACATTTGTTATTGTTGTACTGTATACCGTGCATGGAGCCAAATCACATGCAGAAATTTAGGTTAGCTATTAATAGTCTTTGAGCACAAGAATGAATATTTTCTTATTTACTTTTTTCTCTCTCCAACGCTCCCTCTATCTCTCCCTCCCTCTCTGTCTCTCTGACAGATGGTGGACTTGGGGCTTGTCTTGCACCAGGGCTCCTATTTCCGGGACTTGTGGAATATCCTGGACTTTATAGTGGTTAGTGGTGCTCTGGTGGCCTTCGCCTTCACGTAAGTCTTCCTCCTGCCCCCTCCCCATCCTGTCCTCTCCTCTCACGTGCTTTCCTGTACACTCGTGGCTTCTCTCTCCTCTCCTGTCCACTATTGTCGTCTACTCTCCCGTCCGCTTCTTTCCTCTCCTGTCCTTTCCTCCATCCCCTGCTGTCTGTCTGTCTGTCTGTCTGTCTGTCTGTCTGTCTGTCTGTCTGTCTGTCTGTCTGTCTGTCTGTCTGTCTGTCTGTCTGTCTGTCTGTCTGTCTGTCTGTCTGTCTGTCTGTCTGTCTGTCTGTCTGTCTGTCTGTCTGTCTGTCTGTCTGTCTGTCTGTCTGTCTGTCTGTCTGTCTGTCTGTCTGTCTGTTGCCTCGCTGGCACCTTGGAGTACAACCTCTCTTGCTGTAGACTCCTTACAAATGTAAGGACTCTCTCTCTCTCTCTCTCTCTCTCTCTCTCTCTCTCTCTCTTTTTCTCTCTCTCTCTCTCTCCTTTTAACAACCTTCTCTCTCTCACTTATTCGTTAGCTCTCTGTCTGTCTCACTCTCTTTTACTCTCTATTTCTGCATATCTCAATGTTCTTGCTCTTATCCTCCTGCCCCCCCCCCATCTCCTCCTCTATTGAACCTCTTTTCCCCACATTACTTCCTTATGTGCGTCGTGTGCGATCTCCAAACCCTTCCCAGCTGCCCCCCCCCCATCCCTTCCTGTTGCTCACCTCTCCCCTAGTGCCACCACGTCCCCATGTTTACCCACGAGCACAAACCGCCCTTCTGCCCCTCCTCTATTCTCTTCAATCCTCTTCCTCCCTCTTCCTCCCGTGGGGAGTGAAGGACCACCCTCCGCACCTGTAACCCTTTAGTGCCCAGGCCGTTCTAGACTGGAGGTGTTGCCCCGCGTCGAGGCACAATGCCCCTTACTCCCCCAAAACGCCTCATCCCTCCCATCCCTCCACGTCGGAGCAGGTATTTTAAATCCTCCTTATTCTGCACGCCTGGGAGTAGAACTCAACCGAGGGGCTCAAGATAAGTGTCAATGCTCCATGCCGGGGATCGGTTAGTGAGAGGTAGGCTGTGGGTCATGGCGAGGTAAAGTATAAAGACTGTACTGAACGAAAGCATGAACTGGGGATTTTTTTGGGGGGGGGGGGGGTTAGGAACTAAATGGACCTTCACAGGTCTGTAACTGCACGAGTGTACGGATGGCACCAAACGGCACATTACGGGTCAAGTTCGTTCCATGTGTACACTCCGAGTTATGGTGGTCCATGGCCTAATGCGGGTTCAAGTTTGTGAAGCAGTGCTTTAGATAGCGGGTGAGGTTGGGGTGGGGGAATTGCTGTAAAATGAGCATCAACAGAACTTAGTCAATAAGTCAACGGATGGAAGAAGCCAAGTGTTGGGTAGGTGTGAATGCATTTAAAGGATGCTAAGCAGATATAACGTTGAATTAGTTTAAACCACTGCAGTCACTTTGACCACTGCTCATGAATATGGGATCAGTGTACGTATGTACGTGTGTGTGCATCATCCTCTTTTGTGTGGCCAGCTTATACGTTCATGAAGTGAAGTTCTGTTCACGTGGCAGCACTGACTTAACAAGCTATGTTATCGCTATTGGCAACAATATAGGATCTTACCCGTATTAACAGTCCATGCTTCTACAGATCAATGCCTCTTCTATTTGAAGAAGAAGTGTGATAGACTGAGAGTTATTTAATATACAAAGTGAAACTGGCTTAAATACCGAACACATTAAGATGTGTCCTAACCCTATTAACTGGCATACAGAGCAATCAGTTTGGAATCAATTCACTCTCTCACAGTACAAATTATATCTACTCTTGCTAATAGCCATCATTTAGTTTGATAGACTTAGGGGCAAGGAGCTAGTGTATCATAATCTATAGAACATTCTATGAATTATGTAACAGTATTTTATGTTTGGGAAGCCATCATAACGTGCAGGATGTTGCATAAATAGATTATATTGGCATACATTGTAGTAGCCCTGTTCCCTGCCTTTATATGGACAGTCTGTCTAGTCTACCTGAAATGAACATTCAATCCTTTTTTTGGATTGCAACTATTGATTATCTTCTTAGACGTTATTCTATTGATTACTTGTTTGATTAATCAAATAATCGAGAACTGCATTTTTTCCACATTAAACATCTATATAATATCAATGCATTGATGCAATTACATTGTAGTTGACAAAATCAGTTTGTCTGATTAGCCACTAGCACTTTATACTAGATTTGTGTTCTTGAAAATCTTTTTTTTTCTCTTTTCTTCTTTATAAGAGATTACATTTATTAATTTGATTAACCCCTAGTTCCCTTCACAAAGTGGAAATCACTGCAGAAATACAGTATTATTTTTGAACAGTGTAAATGACTTCCAGTAGTGTGTTCTTTAAAGGCAAATTCTTTCAAGGATCCCACTTGAAATGGTGTCAATTCAGACAGATGTAAGAATCGCTTAAATTCAATTCAGTTTTTAGTTGAATTTCGCTGGCTGAATCCACAGAGTTGGAAAGGACTCCAGCTCAGATGGACTGTGCACATGTCGAGGATGGTGTGCACCCATGCACAGACGTCAGATCTCCATATCCATGACTATGAGAATGGGAATGGCTCTACCATGAATAATTTAGTGCATTCTGCATTATGCATCATGACAAACTGTGGTTGGTTCAACCATAACCCTAGATGTATGACTTTGCGTCATAAGCAGATAAGGAGTTTGACAAGCGCAAACCAAAGCAAATCCCCTCAATTTGCATATATCCCAGCATGCTTTCCTATAACACGGACCCTTCATTGTTCCCTTATCGTCTTGACCCCTTCGGCCTTGGTCTTGCTCACTTCGTCCCTAAGTGCCCTCTGCTTAAACCTCTTGCTTTCCCTAATGGGAAAACTGTAGTAGAGCATAAAAGGATTGATCTTCTACACAGAGGTGTTAGGAGAAGAAGCCATGGCTGTGTCTGCATAACACCCGCCCCCCTCCCCTCCCTAACACCCCTCCACCCCACCCCACCCCCACCCCCCACTCCCTTTCATGAAACACGGAATTTATTATCTTCTTCAACATCTCCTTCACTGCTTCCTCCTCACACTTTTGACCACTGACACCCAAAATATGTGGATGCGGGTCTCATTAGATGTTCATAATACCCTTCCATTGGAAGGGTTTTATGAACTCGAAGGCTTCCAGGTCTTTCTAGTCAGTGGTCATGCATGTGAGGAACATGATGACTGTTGGGAGGGAGTATGTTAGAGTTTCTTGGATGCTCAAAGTAGAAATTACACCGCCCCACATCCCCTTCCCCCAACCACTGGGACAAGACATCTTCTTCCCCCTAAATAAGCCATTCGGATGATAGAAAGAGAAAGATTGTTAGCCTTGCTAGCATCTCTTCGCTGGAAGCAATGTGCTCCATTAGTGTATGTGCTTGGATGTTACAGCAATAATGCATAAGAAGGCTCACAGCAAGGCATTACTTTGAATGACGAATGCTCACACGAAGAGTTTGGAAAAGACAAATATACCTTCCCAAATTCCATTGTGGGGCTGAAGATGTCTGACTCCAGCCCAGCGTCAAGCCAACACATGTCTACTCCTCCGTCGTGTAGCAGGTCCTCCAGGGTTCTAGCGGTGGTCCCCTCTGGCTCTGGTTCCAGCCCCTTTCCCTATTTGTGTATGTCATAAACTCTGTGCTCTAACCTGTGTCACGTATGTCTGTTATGTATGTGCTTATGTTCCAATTTATATATGTAATGTGTATATATATGTGGGTGTGCTTGCACCACTAACTCATTGTCGTCCAATTACTTTGTTGACATTTGACATACAATGTATGGTGGGTCTTTATACATGTGTCTTTCTTTCTCTTTCTTTGTCAGGCCTGCGTTTGTAGTCAAAGGCCTGCGTTTGTAGTCCAAGTAGTCAAATCCACCATGATAATTTAACCATTTGTAACGCCGAGAGTATAAAGTATTCATCTCAGTGTTAAATGAAGATAGAGGATTTTACTGTGTAGAAACAGTAAAAAACAACGGGGCATAACAGACAAAATGCCAAAGCCGCTGCAGTGATTAGCACACTAAACACAAAAGGTCAAGCTAATTGAAATTTAAAGAATGAACGTTTTAGCAACAATAAAATCAAACTTTGGCTGTGTTCAAAATCGCTCACTTGTTCACTTCCCCTACAGTTAAAATCTATATACTTCAGTATGTAGGGAATTAGTCCTAGTCCAAACAATTTGGAACACTATACATCTCATAAGCCTGTCTGTCTGGTGCAATGAATCATTTTCACAGCAGATATTTCACACAGCTGAAGGAAATAATGCTATTGGGGGTGTTCCATTTAGGGTCAGTGATAGCTAACATTAGCAAAAATACTGACCACACAAGTTAGTCATTTAAGCTACTGATGCTCCAAAAAACTGTGCAATTAGTACCTACTAAAATAATATGAACAGAAACATAACATTTACAGATGTGTTTTTCTTCTTTATTTCCCCATTCCAACATATTCTATGATGGGATATTTGGGTTAATGTCGTACATTTGGTCCATAGAGTTAAAAATAATAGAGAGGGCACCGGAAATCCACTCCCATCCACTAGCATGGAGTTGCTCACCCAGCGCAATGAGCTCATACTCTTTTCACCCCATCTTCCGGGTTGGAAAAGTGATGGGCGCAGCCTATTTGGGTCCTATTTACGTCATAGCATTGTGTTCATGAACGAGCACCGCTGCTGTGGAGTAGGAGCTCAGGTTGTATTGTGTTGTATCGCTCGTTAGTGTATCTGGCCCCAGCTGCAGTACCTATGATGGGCCAGCATGTCGATTTGGCTTCAATTCTTCCCCTCGGTTCTGGGGGCTTGATTTGTTCCCTATATTTTAAGGTGTATTCTAGGTAATGTGGATTATTGGATTTTGTTTTTAATATAGGTTCGGAACCACGGCTATTTGAGCAACTATTATACTCATTTAACAACCGTGGAAGACGGCGTTATGTTCATAACAGCAATTCTATGCAATGAACACAAACAATAACGCACAGCTAATAATGTGACACGGTGAAAGTAGGCAATTTCTTGTGTTGGATAGAAATTTAGTTTTATCCCGCTCAGGCTTGACACTATGATGACGACGATGAAGTGACTGACCAGCTTGAAATACAGTTTATTGATTTAACGGTGCAAGAGCCTATAAATAACACAAACTTAGGAATTATTCTTTTTCTAAAACGGGAGTGGGTGGTTAGTAGAAAACAGTTGTTTGTGGCTTTCAACTCTCTCCTCTGCTCCATTTGAGAACTTTTCCAAGTGGCCGACTTGACAGCACCCCCTACAGGCCTACACACAACAAACAGCGCTGTCCATGGTCCTGAATGACACATACAACAGATAGGCCCATAGAAGCCTATCTCTTGTTTCTGTGTGAGGGGAGCTCAGGACATCCCCCAGACATGCATGTACATTGTACAAGTACACCCCTTGGACATGACGGTGTGTCGCAGGCATTGACCCCCAATCCAACCCTTCATGCCGAGTGCCAAGCAGAGAGGCATTGAGTACAATTGTTATAGTGTTTGGTATGACTCAGTCAGGGATTGGACCCTGACTTCCCAATCTCAGGGCAGACACTCTAACCACAAGGATGTGACCAGCCTGGCTGGCTGGTCACATCCCGTGTGTGTGTGTGTGTGTGTGTGTGTGTGTGCGTGTGCTTGTGTGTGGTGATCGAGTGAGCAATTTGGAACACAGCCCATATAATATGTTACATTATGCAGCAGGAAGACAGATCCATACCGTAGATCCTTCAACCAATCATGTGTAAATTGTCATTTAACTATTGTAGGGGTTAAAGTCACTGCTGGCCAACTGGTAGATCGAATCAAAACTACAAAGCAGTTTAGAAAAGACCCAAACGCATCCAGATAGGGCCTCGATAGGCAGAACTCAAACAGCACTCCAGATAGGCCAAGCAAGAGATGTGTATCACCCAATTAGTCTGGTCTGAGAATCAGCTGTGTCTAGTGGGCTATTTCTGAAACAGTACTGGGCTTTATGTCCAAACAGGCGTACTATTCTTAAGGACATCTGACTTGCATTCCTTATTAAAACCAATGTAGCCACAGTATTTAGCTTAGTTTAGTAGCTAATTACAAAAGAATAATAATAAGAAGGGGGGTGGGGGTATAGCAAATAATGTGAATAGGTAGGGCTTGTTGAGAATATAAGAATGCAATGTTTGAGAGTTACTAACATGAATTCTCCGCCAGCCCCCAATGGAGTCTAATGATCATTGATCAGCCATAAATGATGAAAGTACACCTATGCGGCTGTGCATGCTCGAGTTCTGGGTAGGAGGGTTAATTTAACAAAACGCAGGCCTTGCTCTCTCTTTCTATCTCCAAATCCCGCCCTTCTCCTGGTCTGTTTCTCCCACCTTCTGTCTGTGTACCTATCTACATGTCTGCCTTTCTTCCTGTCTTTATTTCTACCCTCCGTCTCCCTGTGTCTCCCCCCTTTCTCTCCGGGACCTACAGCAGCGGCGGCGGGTAACGTTTTCTTTCTCTTGTCCTCCTATAGCTCCCCCCCTCCTCCTCCTGCTGCTTGTTCTTCTGATCACAAGGCTTTTCTCTCTTTCTTTTTCTTGTCGAACACCTGGTCCATTATGTCATCATCAATTTGGTGTTTTCTCTTCCCATTGTTGGCCATGTGTCGTCTGTGTGGAACAGCTCTGGCTCAAAACTGAACCGGTTCTCTGAGTCAAGTCTGACCCCAAACCAGAGGCAAATCCCATTGGAATCTCATGTGAACACTAAGACATTGGATCAGAGCAGGGAAGATAGAAACTATGAACAACAGACGTCTGAATGGAAAGACCCCCAGAATAATCAAAAGGTCATGGGGTTCAATAGATAGATGGGGCGGGAAATGTGACAAATGGGTTGGAGAGCAGATGGTGATGAGCAGTGATTTGTAGAATCACTCCCACACAAATGTGGACATACCTGTGACTATAAATGCAATTTACTTTTTCCAATAGACAGTGCACTTCATCACGGTACGACTGGTGTAGCAGCTGCGCGTACAGCTGCTACACAAGTCGACAATAGAACTCCTCACCCACGGGAATAACTCACACATGTTTGAAATTTACATCAAATATTCTTGGAACGCAGAGCTGTGAGGTGAAAACTCCACAAAATGTTACTTGTTGCTGACAAGTTAATCTATTGGTGTGGTTTGAAAATAAGTTTTGTTTGTGTCTAATTACTCTGGTATTCAGGGAACATAAGTCAGTCAGTTATGCATACATGTATATCAGTGAATTGCAATGGTATACATTGTTTGCTTATAGGCTGAAGGAAACTGAGAAGAAACTGAGATTAAAAAAATAATTTTAGGGTTTGCCTCAGTCTTTCCCCACACGTCTAATATTATCTCATTCTATTGTTCTCTCCCGAAAAGAAAGAGGTCTGCCTCAGCATTTCAAGTCAGAAATGCTGGTAAAATATCTTTGCAACAAGACAAGATATCATGCTGTTTGAGCAGTGCCATGAATCCAGCTTATCCTTGCCAGGGTTGGGAGACTTTGGTCATGGCTGAATGAATGTATAAATATGTGTAGAGTGTAAAGAAGAGAGAGTTTATATGTGACTTGTAGTTCTATAGACAGCACTGTAGAAGTTGAAATGACATCATAGCACTTTCTTGGCTATTCTCATGTTTGAAGCCAGTAGGGTATTTCTATCAGTTGTCTGGCCCTAAGATACTACAATAACAGTGCTGCTATTTTAGAATAAAATGTGTCTTTCTGTAAGACCAAACTCTCTAAAAATGTCTCTGGATGGAATATACAGTAGTTCCTTAGACAGATCTATGATGGCATGGAAAGCAAGGTTTCAATGCAGCATGAGTCAACGGCACCACTAGCCTGGGCATGTGCTGGCCAATTCTTTAGCCATCTTAAAGAAAGCATTGAAATGCATTGCAGCGCAGGCATAGCTAGGAATGGATGATATCAGTTCCCATAGCATGTAGTTGAAAATACCACTTGACTGTAGCATGTAGCAATAACCCTAACATTACACTTAGCAATACGGCTACAGGGTAATATAATAGCAAATGCTGCATGTGTTGCTATGTGTTTAACCCAGACGCAGTTACTCATCTTGAGTTAACTCTGCAACAGCTATACGATCCAGGAATGGCTGCCTCCAGCCATTGTGGAATCCCAAGGACATATAAAGCCTGCCATTTACCCTATGCATGCATGCTCCTCCTTTGCTGACTGCCTTTGTGCTTGTGTGCGTACAGGGGAAGCACCAAGGGTAAAGACCTCAGCACCATTAAGTCTCTGAGGGTCCTGAGAGTGTTGCGACCGCTCAAGACCATCAAACGTCTACCCAAACTTAAGGTACGTTCAAGGACCTTTGCGATAACAGTGAACGTGACAGAATATGTCTAGCTCTCACTAAGAAAAATGGAGTTGGTGTTGCCAAACAATTTTTTGTTTTTGATTCGTAAACACGCATATTTGTATGTGTTGACAAAGGTGTCACTATATTTAGTCTTAGTTTTAGTCATCATAGCTTAGTTCAGGGGTGGGCAACTTTGAAGCTGGAGAGGGCCACTCTAGTTACACACTCACTCCATATTTCTGTCATAGCAAAAATAGCCGCCTGTGGCCCCCAGTTGCCCATTTATGGCTTTTTTTTTCAATTCTATTTCCTTCTGTGAGATGAACACTGTTATCTCCCGTCTCTCTGTGACGCCAGGCCGTGTTTGACTGCGTCGTCAACTCTCTGAAGAACGTGCTGAACATCCTCATCGTCTACATGCTCTTCATGTTCATCTTTGCTGTGGTGGCCGTGCAGCTGTTTAAGGGACGCTTCTTTTTCTGCACTGATGAATCCAAAGAATTTGAGCGCGATTGCCGGTATGCTGTGTCTCCTTTTTTAGTCTTATAGAGTATTTTTATTTATTTTTTCTATTTTCCATTTGATATTTTCTCCCCTGTCACTGTTGTAGGCATATTAATTATTAAACAATACATATAATTTTACTCTTTTTTTACTTACATAATGGAGATATTTTATACACCGCCGTATTTTGTAACAGCAAATCACGGTGGCTTATTAAATCATTTGACTGGTTATCATTATAGCTGACTATAGTGTTCATGCTTCTCTTATCTCCCACTTCTAAGTCACTTTGGATAACAGCATCTGGATAACGTATTAAAGGGTGACGTACGTGCGTGTGTGCTATGTGTTTCAGGGGCGAATATTTGGTTTATATAAACGATAACGAAGTGAAGGCGCAGAAGCGGGAGTGGAAGAAGTACGATTTCCACTACGACAACGTGGCTTGGGCCCTGCTCACCCTCTTCACAGTGTCAACTGGGGAGGGGTGGCCGCAGTGAGTGCACACACACATGCACGTACACACACACACACACCCACACACACACATACACAGACTTCACGTTAGAGCTCTTAATAGGTCAAATATAAATTTGATCCGATTCCAACCGTTCCGAGCCCGAGGGGACCCGTGACAATTTGGTCCGATTCTGAGCCGTTCCGACCTTCTTTCTTTTCTTATGGACCCGATTTGTTCCGAGATCTGATCTTTTCCGAGATTTTAAAGAATACATGGTTGTACGCTGGCGTTTTCAATTCAAATCCGCCTGGCAGGCAGTGGCAGCTGGCTTGCCTTGCAGTATTGTACCCGTGAAGAGCTCTACTTGACATCTCACATTTAATAAGATACATATGTTGTACACACTGAACATTCACACAAACAGGCACGCATGCAGACGCTTCACATTTCTCACACATGTCTGCTCTGTCCTTTCCAGAGTGCTGAAACATTCAGTGGATGCGACCTATGAGAACCAGGGCCCGAGCCCGGGGTACCGGATGGAGATGTCCATCTTTTACGTGGTGTACTTCGTGGTCTTCCCCTTTTTCTTCGTCAATATCTTCGTGGCTCTGATCATCATCACCTTCCAAGAGCAGGGAGACAAGATGATGGAAGAGTACAGCCTGGAAAAAAATGAGGTGACGTGGGGCGGCAAGGACAACAAGGAGAAAGGAGACAGGGGAGGGGGGAGGGCTGTTGACGGAATTGTCATTATATTTGTTAAGTTAATGTTGTTCCCTGCTTACTGTGTGTATGTGTTATATGATGCACTGTGACCTTAAAGGAAGACCGGTGTATACAAACCGGATGTTGTTATACGGTGAGTCAGTTGTTGAGTTGGGGTCTGGCGACGTGCCGGCAATAAAGTTGTGTTGAGAAACTACAGTTGTTTTATTCCAGTAACAATATTTAGTTATGTTTTAGTTTTGGTCATCGTAGCTTATTCTGTTTTAATTTCATTTTCGTCAGTGAAAAAAGGCAGTCGTCTGCTGTAGAGACGAACAGGTAGAGGTGTGGAGGAAAGGAAACAAGGGTACAGGGCAAGGTTTGGTGGAACCATTTGTAAACAGTGTCTCGAGAGACTACTACTGTAGTTGAGATAAGCATTTAGAAACTGCCTTTTGAGTCAGACAAACTTGAAAAGCTGTATACCGGTAATCTGTATATAGCTGTATAACCATGGTTCAAAATTGCAAGTTGAGGCTATTTAGCAGAAATAGGGCGACATGAGATGTCAGTTATGTCAACATGTGTATAATTAACACGGTCCTGAATGTTTCATTTGTATTTGTGTTGTTTTGTTTTCCAGAGGGCTTGTATAGACTTTGCCATCAACGCCAGGCCGCTGACACGTCACATGCCAGCAAACAAACAGAGCTTTCAGTACCGAATGTGGGAGTTTGTTGTTTCCCCGCCCTTTGAGTATACCATCATGGCAATGATCGCGCTCAACACCATCGTGCTCATGATGAAGGTGAAAACACGCATGCACGCACGCACTCACGCACGCACGCACGCATGCACGCACTCACTCACGCACGCACGCACACACAAACCAATCTGCATATAGTGCAAGACAGTGTTCTGCAGTCTCTTGTGCAAACATATCAAATGCATGTATTGGTCACTGAGTGACTTCACCAATGTAATGTAATGTAATATAATACAGTACAGTATGTTGACAAGTCTGACATGGCCATCTAGTGGCCACATGTAATAGTATAGCAGGTAGGCCAGATATACTGTACATCATTATGATAAAACATAGACAGGGGTAGAATTATTAATCTTAAGAAAAGTAAAATCCTCTCTTATGGGGGTCCTTGGCACGAAGTTCTTTCAAGTCGGGGTACGTGGCCAAATATGTTTGAGAACCACCACATACTACAGACATACTGGACTAACTCTTGTCCCGGCATACCTGCTTCCGGTCCAGTTCCCCATAGAGAGTAGATTGAAACCAGAAAAGTGCAGAAACAGTCAAATGGGTTTCTCTTTGTACTGCCGCTATACTGTAGGCCTCTATCCCTTTCTCTCTGCCTCTCTCTCACTGACATTCTTTCTGTCTATCTATATGTCTTTCTGTCTGTCTCTCTTTCTCTCCGTCTATAGCTTTTTTGGTGTCTATCTAATTCTCTCCATCTCTCTTTCTCTTCTCTCTCTCTCTTTCTGCTGTCTCACATTGGTTGTGGCTTACTTATCACTGCTGTTGTTGAGTAGTATCTACTATTTATACTGTGTGAACATATTTTCAAGGAATTTTAACTGATATCTGTGTGTGTGTGTGTGTGTGTGTGTGTGTGTGTGTGTGTGTGTGTGTGTGTGTGTGTGTGTGTGTGTGTGTGTGTGTGTGTGTGTGTGTGTGTGTGTGTGTGTGTGTGTGTGTGTGTGTGTGTGTGTGTGTGTGTGTGTGTGTGTGTGTGTGTGTGTGTGTAGTTTGATGGAGCGTCCCAAGCCTACGATGATGCTTTGGCCAACCTCAACATTGTATTTACCTCTCTCTTCTCCATGGAGTGTATACTAAAGATCATCGCCTTTGGAGTATTGGTGAGTAACTCTACCATACTAATTGGTTAAAATACTTTATTCACGAAAAGTTCCAAAGTTTTAAAGCTTTAATGTGACAAGAATTGTCTAACCGAATATAGGAGAGGACTGTATAATGTCCCCACATTATGTACATGTGAGTGCGTGCATGCTCTTATTTACTTCTCTCCCACTATGCTCCACTCGGCCTCTCCTTGACCTGTCTAATGCACAGTTTGGCTGCAGGCAATACGTTGGACAGCCCACAATGAAGGGCTCGCAGTGACCAGCAGTGGGTCCTTATGCCGTCCCTTAGTGTCCCCCAAGCCCCCAGTAAGGCTATCCAACGTTGAAGATGCCACTACCTACTGGAATTGCAGCACTTTAATGGAGGTGGACGGACGTTCATGACGGACCTAAAAATTGAGGTCCGGGGCTAGGCTAGGCTAAACTTCCGCTTGCTCGAGCCATTGAGTTATAATTATACTTCCGGCAGTCTTCCGGGTGCTTCAAAACGCCACTGAGCAACTTCCACTGAAATGAAAAGCTTGGGGGCGGGGCTAGCGCTCCGGTTCGGTCTCTATCCTTTATACCTCTATGGTGTCCTTTATAGCTCTATGGTGTCCCCTGACACGCACTTTACAATACAATGGGAAAACAACATAGGGGCGGCGGTGGCTCAGGGGTAGAGTGCCTGGATGGTAACTGTAAGGTTGCCAGTTCGAACCCGGGCTCCCCCAGAGTTACTGTCTAAGTGTCCTTGAGTAAGACACTGAA
>NC_139708.1:35718401-35720901 GCF_964188405.1 Protomyctophum parallelum
ACCGACCCGCCTTGGTAATTCATTTTTAGTGAGAAGCGGGCGATTATTTTGGCCGCGCGGAGACGTTGAGAGGCGTTGACGCAAGTTTTGTGCACACACCCGGGCGGCTATACAGCTGGATTGTGGTCAGCTTTTGTTTTCACGCTACGAGGCCCACGGCCCTAATGAGATCCAGCCGAGAACGTCTGCGTCACTCGCTCCTCGTCTGAAACGGCCGTCATTGTTTTGTGAGATTTATTGTAAGGGTATATGCATTTGTATGTGCATGTGTGTCAGGGTTGGGGTTAGGTTACAAGAGTGTTTGTGTATTTTGACATCTAATGAAATTACCTATAGAATAATCCTTCGTCATATTATATCTAGCAATTTGGATACCCATGACATAAGAATCCTGGTGGGTCCCAATTTGTCGGGCATTAAATTCACTGTAGCTGGTAAATTTCATTTATACGGTATTAAGGTAATTTAATTGGGCAGGGGCAATTTTGGCGAGTTTATCATCATTATTACAGCACAAAGATTTGTTTTAGGTACCGATGCGATTTTTTCATAAAAAAAAACAACCTACCAGCATCTTAGGTCTTCTGTATCCCTGCTGTGTTGAGTGTTGCAGTTGGGCAGAAACCTTCGTGTCTCCATATTGAAACTTTTGTATTTGTATGTAAATAAATGCCTTACATTGATGTACATTCATTGTATGAGAGTGTCACGCAAGAGTATAGACAAAATAGCCGATGTGTAAGATCACTGTGCTTGTAGCTTTTTTTCAGTAATTTTTAAAACATAAATGTATTAACAAGAGCTTGTGACTAATGATGAACTACTTTGGATCCATTGGAATACAGTTTATATATATTCTGAAAAGTAACAGTTTTGGACATGGTTCCTGCCCGACAGCAACCTTGTTTATGAAATTAATGTCCAACTGACTGTTGCTGTGCTAATTGTTTTTATGCCATTTTGACCAGTGATTTCTTGTTTTCTTGTTTTGTCTTTCTTTATTTCCTTTTTTTCTATTTTACATGCTTTCTTTAAACCGTAAACGGCGATCTACAATGGCCCCCCACCCATACCCCCTTCTCTTTCTATTCTGACCCCCCCACCCCCACCCCAAACTCCCAATTTCTGGCGATTCCATCCAATCAAAATGCACTATGAAACCCGTGTGTGCCCATCTGTGACGACTGGCCGGTGTGGTGCGATCTGGTTGTTGTTCGGTTCGACCAAATTTTCCCCAAAATTTGCCGCTATAAACCATGCGTCTGCAACATCCACATGTAGATGGTTTGTAATTTTTTTGTAGATTATTTTTTATTTTTTTACTGCATCCATTTGAACGTCTCCCTGCAATGTGTTGAACCGTGCATGTGTTGCTTGATCCCGACCGCCAGAGATAGCAGAGCTCTTAGGGTTACTGGGCTACCAGTCACTGTAGAGAGTAATGTCCAGAGATATCAGAGCTCTTAGGGTTACTGGGCTACCAGTCACTGTAGAGAGTAATGTCCGTCCAACCACATATACTGTACACCAGGAGGTCATGATAGTGAGCACTTGTACATTGTAGATTTGTTCACGGTTCAAGGTTTCTTTATTTTGTCTCCCAAAGGGCTAGCTAACTAGGGCTGTCAGATTATACACATATAAATAATATGTATTTCGAATGTATAATATGTATGCTACTGTATGTAGGGTTGTCCCAATCAGATCGGGTGATCGGAAATCGGGCCGATCACGTCATTTTCAAATGATTGGAATGTGATCTAGTATCAATCTTATATCCATATCACGATAATTAGACTGGATATTGTCTGTGATTTGGGAAAGCTATAGATGATATATATATATTTTTTTTAGAAAGCTATAGATGGATAGATGGATGGATAGATACAGTAGTGTGTTGGGTGCCTTGTTGCTATAGTGTCATGCAACAAAAACAACGCGCATAAAAAGTGGACAGAGCATCGTTATGCAGATCGCACACAGAACACTTGACGTGCACAGGAAGAGACTACACAGTATATAAGGACACGGGCGCAGTGACAGGAAGAGACTACACAGTATATAAGGGAACAGAGTGACTGGAGCTCCAGGCTTTAATAACCACGGCATGGTGCCAGTGATGCATGCTGCCTAACTGCATGTCTGCAGAGACCATCTATCTGTCCAACACACACACACGCATGCACACACGCACGCACACATGCACAGTCGCAAGTGGAACACAATGGGCATGTGCCTGCTGCCAAATCCTCTTGCATGAAGGCATCCAAGATATCTCTTTATAACCGTGGTAAATGATTGAAGGACTCTGTACTACAAGCTTATGTTTTGCTTTAGTTTTTCTTCTCCCAATTAAAACTCATTGACTGCCACCTAGTGGTGGCTTAGGTGTAGCGCTTGTGCCATCCATCCATCCATCTTCAACCGCTTATCCGTAGTCGGGTCGCGGGGGCAACAGCTCCACCAGAGAGCTCCAGACTTCCCTCTCCAGAGCAACATT
>NC_139708.1:35728401-35745901 GCF_964188405.1 Protomyctophum parallelum
CGTATGTTATTTTTTGTGATTGTGTGTGTGTTTTAACACCCCTTCCCTCCCCCCTTGTATTCTTCTTGCAGCGGGCGCATTCATTATAAGGACATGTACAGTTTATTGCGAGTTATCGACCCGCCTCTTGGCTTAGGCAAGAAATGCCCCCATAGGGTGGCCTGCAAGGTTTGACTTCCATTCAAACGAAACCTCTCAACCACACCTGCTAGCTGCAGCATCCAGGAATGGAATGAATGTTGCTTTATATTATTTTATGATTTCTCTTTTTATTTTTTATTTACAACTTCCACCATTATGGACTTGCATTCTGAACTGCTAGGAGAATGTGCAGGACAATGCAGACAACCAGAATCGCATGTGAAATGCACCGAGGGAAATGAAGCATTAACATTTTGTAAAAAGAAAAGAAAAAAATATATATATAAATATATAAAAAAAAAATGAATATTATTAATAATAATAATAATAAATAATTTTTGGTTTTATTGTTTCAAAATATAATACAGTATTTTTACACTAGTTTTTTTTCCCTCGTTTGGTTTATTTGTTTTCTTTCGCTTGCTGTGGAGCCACAGCTAGGCTACTACTGTGGAATCTGTACCGTTGCATTGTTCTTGGTTTTGTAGGGGTTGGGGGAAAGACAGAAACTGCATTGACACCCCCCCCTCCCCTCCTCTCTTTCTCTATTTCTCTATATCTCTTCCTCTATCTCTCTCTTTCTCTCTCTCTCTCTGTCTCTACGTCCTGGTCCCTGTAACGTGGCAGCAGGAACAGCTTGGTGCCTGCTCTCAAGCACTGCCCTGCTCCTCTTCTATGCAAACACACACACCACTGTTCTGTTTGCATAGAAAGGTGGACAGACGTAAAGTCTCAACTCTCTAAAAGTTCCTTCTATTCCTTCTCTTTTCCATTCTCTCTATTCATGTGAGTCAGGCCTCCTCACTCGCTCTCCACAAAAACCAGACTCACAGCCACAATCTCTCAAAATCCACCCGGTAACCGTCTCTCTCTCTCTCTTTCTTTTTCTTTTTTCTTTTTTCTTTTGCCTTTTCTCTTTTTCTCTCTTGTATCAACTTCTCTCTCTCTATCTCTCCTCTCTCTCTCTCCTCTCTCTCTCTGCTCCCTCCCTCACTAACACTCTGATTCCCTCTCTCTCTCTCTCTCTTTCTCTCTCTATGTTTGATGCCGGTGTTGACTTGGTGACTGGCGCTGGGCAGTGGCAGGATGAGTTGCAGGGATATGTATGACATGCTCAGGCACATGTGTCCTCCGCTAGGCCTTGGGAAGAGGTGTCCAGCGCGGGTGGCCTACAAGGTCAGGAAGGGACCCGCCCGACCCTTGTATGCCCACATCAACACCCCCACCTAAAAGGGTGTAATGGGCTTGGGTACGGGGGGTCCGGGTTGGGGGGCGGGGGGCTGGGCGTAGGGAAGCAACGCTCACCGTGTGGTGTGTAACTTTAGTGTCGTCGTCATTTGGTTTCGTTCTTTCATTCTTTGCCTCTTTCCTATTTTCCTACCTTTCTTTCTTCTGTCTTTCTTTGTGCATTTCTTTCCATGGCGAGTTGGGGAGGGGGGTGGGGGGTCGCTGGTGTGTTGTTGTGACATTGTGTGGTGATGGTGGTGATGTGGGGGTTGGGGTGCGAACGTTAAAAGGTGGCCGGTGAAGCACTCAGGGGAAGCAGGGTCAGGCCGGCGGGTGGATGGATCCACAGGAGAGGGCGAACAGAGGGACCTTCTCAGCTCGTTTGCACCGTGTACACGGAAGACATTCACCCTCAAGCCACACGTATATGCTTCTTGTAAAATAAGGTTGCAGAATATGTACATTATAGTATTACCTCAATTACACGATTACAGTAAATCATTTAGGGGTTCCCAAATGTTTCCATGCAAAGGACCCTCCACATAGCCATAGCTTCTGGCTATGCCACCACATTGCAAAAGTAAAATAAGACAAAAATATCAATAGACAAGCTATTTTTGAAAATTGTTGAAACGTTTTGAAATAATTTACACTTTCAAGCCACACTTTCAAGCCAAAGATTTTGTCATGATAAAAATAAGTTATAGCGCCACTTTAATGTATGATGACGAAAATCCACAGACACAAGTCACACACACCCACATTCTCACTGAGGCATGCGTGTGCAGCAGGGCTTGGAAGGTCCACAAGACTTATGTCCTCTGAGTCGCTCCGTCCTGTGGATGAGACATACACACACACACACACACACACACACACACGTGCGCGTAGTCATTGTCAGGTAACTGATAGGCCTTTGTTAGCGGCTATGTATTTGGAAAACATTTTGTCGTTAAATAAAAGCTTTTTTGTTTTTTCTCCTGCCATTATTAGCGCTGTAGCTCTGGCCCTACTGTACCAAGCAGCCTTTCTATCTGCAAGTTCAAGCTTTTTCCCTCCCTGTCCATTGGTTCTTCTGTCAATGCAGTTCTACTCTGTTTCCAGCCCCCCTCCTCTCTGCATACTGTCCTCCCCCCCCCCCCCCCACTCATGGCTACATATACCTTCTTACCTGCCTTCTGCATGCTCCGGAAACCAAGCCCCAAACACACACACATAACACACGCCCTACCATCTTTAATTTTCTGTCACTTATTTCACACAAGCACGCACACACATACAGACACACACACAGACACACACAGACACACACACACACACGCACACACACACACACACACACACACACACACACACACACACACACACACACACACACACACACACGCGTTATGCATGAAATACACAGTGATGCAAAAAAATGGAACATAATTTGCAACACATTGCTGAGGAGCAACAATTTTGTGATTCCATCTAACACACATCGCTGTTATTAAACCTGCACTCTGCTACCTTTATATGCGTAACATTATGCCCCATCACTGGCAGATCGCTGTGAGCCTCAGGGGCAGACGGTCACTCAGCCTGTAGGCACAGGAGATCTCTCCATCGCTAGCCATTGCTGTCCTCCAAAATCTCCCTCCCTCCCCCAAGCAGACCTCGGTCAAGTATTGGGTCCAAATGTTTTCGAGTTATGTTTTCAGTTCACCCTACCTGCACCAACATAAGAGAGTATTATATACAGTGTTAAGTTCACTGCAGAATACTGAGAGTATACAACATAGTTTTTTCCATAATACTTTTGAAATGTGATTGCCTACATTTTCTGCCAGGTTGCATTCTCCCCATGTGGCAACCTACCCCGGTGATTCACCACCTGTACGTAGACTAATAAAAACTTCCCAAAACACTTATTTGACCCAGGTGTGCTCCCAAGGCTTATTAACACTTATTTGACCCAGGTGTGCTCCCAAGGCTCCGCTCTCCCTGTTTCTTCTCTGAGCAGCTTCCCCAGTATCTATCCGCTGCCATCTCTCAGACTCTTTCCTTCCTTCCGTATGCTCTGATATATCTCCCATCCTCCTCCCCATCTCTGTGCAGGCTTCGCCTCATATTTGCTCCTTTATTTCTCACCCTGTTTCTTTTTTTCTTTTTTTTTAACCCCATAGTCAGTCTTCCTAACAGCCTCCTTCCAAGAGTAAAAGTTAAACCCTTAACCTGCACATGCAATGGTTCAATGCATACAACACTCCCCCTACCGACATGTGTTGTTTTGGCCAGTTTCCCTCTCCACCTGAGATAATGCTTGCAGACGTTTCTGTAACTATTGACAACGTTCCAGATGGGGCTCTATTTTGTGTGGTCTTATGACTTAACTTAAGACCTGAAGGGGTGGCCAATGCTGTTTGGCCACTCAAAACAGCCAAATAGCATTGGCCACGCCTCCAGGTATCAAGTTAAGTGATAAGACCTGGTACTTAAAAATAGAGCCTCGTCTCTGTGTTTCTACTGTACCTGGCCTGTTCCTCCACCCTCCATACAGTATGTCGCTACCTTGCCACTGACAGCAGTCCACTCCAAACTCTTACCCTTTGACTTTTAAATCCTAACCTCCAAAACTAGCCCACAGAACAATGACCCCCATAACGCCACTGTTTCTCCATCTTGACAGTAGAGGCTTCTGTCAGGAATGCTGTCTTACAAACTTGTGTGGTGGTAGATCTTTCATTCTTCTCTTGTTTTCCCTTTACCTTTAGTCCTTTTTTTGCGCTTGCACATTATAATCTTACAGGTTTTCTTTGTCCAAATTATTTTCCCCCTTTACATCTCAACATCAGAAGTTTTTTTTCTTTTCTGCTTTTATCACATCTATTTTCAGATAGCAAGTTTGCTTAAGTCTCATGTTTTCCTGACACCTATAACCCACCCCAGAGAAACGTACCCCTTTGCCCTCTTACAACACAAACAAGGCTGCCATGGTGGCCATTTTGTTTTTCTCAGTGTGCGGAATGATGTTTTCTCTCTCCTATTAACACTATAGGCCTGTGTCCATTTCTCCCAAATTATACATCAGAGAACCCCAGATAGAGCTCACCGCTCTACCATGGTCTACAAAACGTATTCCCCACAGTATAACATCCACTTAAAAATAAGTCTCAAACTCATTTTTTTACGTCGCCAAGAGGATGCTTTCTGTGTACGGCTGCACAGCTGCTTGTCCTGTGAGGCATATTGCGTGTGCATTGCATGTTGCATGGGGACGGGATTGTCAAGGGGGAGGGAAAATGTTATGTTTGGGTTGGGTGGAATGAGAGTGGTTTAGTCGGGTTCAGGGCGGGTCAGCATGGGATGCTGCATGTCTAGGTTGTCGCCGTCCTCTGTCACCTCACACACACACACACGCACGCACTAATGGCACTCTGTCAACTATTAGTGTGTGTTGCTTTTATGTGCATCTATTAAACTAACAAGACCTGAGAAAGATAGAACCAATAAACAAAAACGGGAGTGTCCCTCCCACCTTTCTGCAGTCCCTCGGTTTTGGTTTATTGGTTTATCACCTGGGTCTCTGTTGTTGCTGTCTTATTTTACTGTGAACCTCCAAACCACTGCAGGGAGCTCTGAAGTATCAGGTGGCCGTCTGCTCAGTCCGTCTCTGCTATTTCTTCAATGAAATGCTAATTGTCAGTCAACAAACCTGTGAGAGCTCTCGGTCATCAGGAATTGTTTTGATATTACTGTGAAAAGGAAACAAAATTAATGCTTGACTCGAGGGACCAACTTAGCGATATAAAAAATATTATTGTGCCCAGACAAAAATGAACACATTGAGACTCACAGGTTATCTGTGCAGTGTGCATAAAAGAGATTAGAATGAGTTCCATATCTAGTATGTGCAACTTCATCTGCATCTTTACCACTCAAAATCAAGAATGGGTGAATTGACAGACATTTTGGTGTGGTACTGTAGAGTCCCAGACATTGGCTAGTTACGCTGACTGAGGGAGAGACAGACCCACAGTGCCTGCTTGAGATGCTTCAGAGCTCTCCCAGCCTCCTTAAATCACCCCCCCCGCCCCTACAAAAAGATCCACACCCTTCCCCCGTCTCCTGGAGGTTCCAAACACCTGCCACATTGGCATACTTCCCGCTTTTCTCACCTCCCTCCCTGATTGGCTCTCCCACAGAGACTTCTCCGCATGGACTTGCCTGTCGCCGACGACAACTCGGTCCACTTCAACTCCACCCTCATGGCCCTGATCCGCACGGCGCTGGACATCAAGATCGCCAAGGTTTCAGAAGGTTGGGAACGCCATCTTTTTGTCCTCTCCTTCTTGTCGTCACCTCGGCGTAGCGCTGTCTGTGTCCTTTTGAAGCCGGGCATCGCGGCTCGTCCCGATGCCTCTCCCAGTCTATCGCCTGGTCTATGCGTGAAGATGGCCGATCTACAAGCTCACAATGTGCCCCGCGGCGGCACGCTGTGAGCTTGTAGATTGGCTATCTTCGGTGCACGACACCGGCGAGTTTATCTTGAGTACAGCACAAAGCAGCACACAGTGCAGACTGTACGTACAGTAGTGTTTATCTGTCTCTAATGCAGCTGTTCCCAAACATTTTAGCTTGTGACCCAAAAGAAAGATTTGATGGTCTCCCCAGGACCCAATCTAGTGAAAATATAGCAGATCTACAGTACAAGCTCACAAGCTTGTAGATCGGCTATTTTCACTAAGATTTGTTTTGTAATTAATGGAATTTCTTAGATTAAAAAAATATATGTTTATTGATTTATTCCATTATTTAGAGAAATCATTGGGTTCGTTTTTAACTCATGAGTTTTGCTTCTTTCTTTTTTTTCCTCCGTAAAAATATGTAATTGTACTGTAGGAAACCAAAAAATTAAGGCATATTTACTTGCATCCCATAAAGATGTGTCCGTGACACACAAATGGGTCCCGACCCAGTGTTTGGGAACCAGTGCTCTAGTGTATGTGCTGCTGATAGATGCATCATTTGTAATGTGTTCTTATTGGTTCCAGGTGGAGGCGGGATGACCCTGTCTGTTAGATGGTAGATTTGGACTCGTCTCAGTTGAAAAGCATGTTAAGGAAATTGCTATAGCGTATACAGTAGAGTGGCTATGAGTTATCCATAGCCGAATACTGCACACATTAACTTTAACACTACAACACGACTGTGATGTGATGTGTGTGAAGCTTTAACAAGACCTTTTCTGTGTGTGTGTGTGTGTGTGTGTGTGTGTGTGTGTGTGTGTGTGTGTGTGTGTGTGTGTGTACATGTGCGCACGCGTTTGTTTTCTCGTCTGTACAATCCTTCTTGTTTCTCTTTGATGTTGTGAATACATGTATCAATCTGACTGTGTGTGTGACTGGCATGCTTTCCCTTATGTATGCGGATGTACAATTTCTACGTACGTATACTGTGTGTGCGTGCGTGTGTCCATATGTGCACCGTGTGTGTGTGTGTGTGTGTGCGTGTGCGTGTGTGTGCGCGTTTATTTCTGTTTCGCATGTGTGCCCAGGTGCCGTGAGCGTGGACAAGCACCAGATGGATGCCGAGCTCAGGAAAGAGATGATGGCAATCTGGCCTAATCTCTCTCAAAAGACTTTGGACCTGCTGGTTACGCCGCACAAGTGTAAGTTGCAGGAAGTGCGGGAGGGGAGGGGGGGGAGGGCCCGTCGATGACTGCCCGACCACAACCCCCTCCCCGGGCTCTGTCCCGTGTTGTTACGTGTTCACCGCCACCAGAGGATCGCTTCTCTCAGCCTCTCTCTCTCTCTCTCTCTGTCTGTCTCTCTCACCGCTGCACCCTCTGATACGGCTGACACCACTATGCCCTAAAACCTGCACGCACTACGCATTCACATTGCAGGCCTACTAACATACCGTACGAATGAGAAAAATACCCTGTATACGTACATAATGGGGCTTGACACAATTCACAGAATTCACAGTTAAGCCCTGGCTGAGTGGGCAGATGGGACGTCTGGGAATCGGAAGGTTACCGGTTCGACCCTCGGTCTGCCCCGTCTTCTACGTGTCTGTCCCGGAACAACTCTTTTAACCTCTAAAGCTGCATTCACACAGGAGGCCAAGATGTTTCACATGTAGCTTCATTTGCGATGCGAACTTTGCCCGAGATGGAATATAGGTGAATTTTTTGCGCTTGCATTGCCGGTCATTCATGCCGGCCGATGCAACATTGTGTCAAATCGCCCTCTTTGCATTCATTTTGTAATCTGGCTGCATGAAAAAACATCTTCGCCTAATGTGTGAACAGCGCACCTTAACAGCCTGCATCAGAACCATCTGAGCAGCCATCACCTGGGTGAAGCTGTAAAAGCAATTTCCCTCCCCTCGTTTATGATGTCCAAATATTACTTGTCCACGTGTGTGTCCTGATCTGACAGGTGATACTTAACTATTAAGTAAGTCTTGCTGAGCCATGAGGCCCATAGGGCAGGAGCCTATCTCCTGTTTCTGTAGCGTGAGGCAGCTTGATGTACAAGTACACCCCCTGGACATGACGCTATTATGTCGCAGAGACCTACCCCCCATGCCAACACTTGATGCTGAGTGCCAAGCAGGGAGGCACTGGGTCCCATACCAGAGTCTTTGGTATGACCCGGCCGGGGATCGAACCCCGACCTCCCAGTCCCAGGGCGGACACAAGGCCACTGAGCTGGTACTTAGCTATTAATTAACAGTTAATTTATGAATTAACTGTACTGAACGGATTGGCTTTCTTAAACCATTCTGCTAGCCGAGTATATGCATGTGTACACAGCTATACGTACGCACGTACCCACACAGACTGCAGGCCTGTACTGCATGCAACCACTGACACACTCCCCTACTAACGACTGTACGCTAATACATTCTGTACTATACATTACAGTATTTAAGACATAAAACAAGCACATTCCAGAACCACACTCCATCTACAGTTCACCTACAATCCCAGAACCCTCAAGCCTGAGTTATGCTTAGTTGCATTAGGGTTTTGCGCATCACAAACAGCAGATCTACAAGCTCACACCCAACAGTTCTCTGTCCCTGAGATCAGAGGGTGCCCCACTATAGATCAGCTCTCTATAGATGTCTTTTCACTCCAGGTCCAGTCAGCAATGTAGACTATATGTTGCTGGCTGTGCTTTTTGCAGAACGTATAGTGTAGTTTGACACAATGTTAATGACCTTGCTAACAAATGCACGGGTCCCAAAGCACTAGTTGCATAATGGTGTTGCTGCTACTAGTAACTGCAAGAAAGCATGAGATTTGAAGGCTAGCCGCGTTTGAAACCAGAGTTCTGTGCTGCTGCTGCTCACCAGGTTGCTAAATTCACGGTTTGGTAGAATTGGCTGTAGAAGGTACGTATAGATGCGTTTCGCCTGCCATTTCATGAGCATTTAATCTTGACATTGATGTTACCCCACAATATTAAAAATAAAATATTGCCCAACAATTAATTTCAGACCAGGTCCAGAAGTCAGCTCATAAAAAAATAGTTTAAAATTTATTTTTAAACTAGCAGCGATGGCAAATTTTACAGTTTAACTTCTTTTATTTTCTCTCATAACCCCTGTGGACCTCCCATGTACCACCAGACGTATGCAACACTGTGTTCAGAGGTTGTTTTTGTGTGTCACACACGAGAATGGAAAATGGAAATGGTGTGAATTTAGCACGCTGGTGAGTGGTATGCAGACACAGTTCACAAATGCGCAACACTGTAGCTCAAAGCCTGTGAATGCACCTCTCTTTGAGATGACTCCAGACCATTCCATTGTGAAGACATGACTTGGATTTCATAAGGGAAACCTAATTTTAACAGCATCATTTTCAGAGTGTCAATATTATAGGCATCCTGGCATTTATATTATTTGGCATTTGTGCTTCAAAACCCAAAATGGTTTTGAAGCTATTTAATAGCTTCAAAGCCAAGTTGGCTTTTGTTTAGTTAGTGTTATTAATTTGTACATCAACCAGAATATATCTACACAATGAATGGCTTTTGGTCATGGGAATGAAGTTAAATTTTTTGTTCAGTAAAAAAAAGAAAATAAAACATTTTTGTTCAGTTAAAAAAAGAGAAAAGGAAAACAAATTGAATGTAATATACAAAGTCTGACTGTTGGTGAAAAGACCACTGCCTTGTTGTTTGTGTATTTGTGTGAGAGTGGAGTGCGTGCAAGTGTGTCTCTGTGTTTTTGTGTGCGAGTGTGTGTGTATGTGTGTGCGTGCGTGATTGTGTGCGTGTGTGTGTGTGTGTGTGTGTGTGTGTGTGTGTGTGTTTGTGTATATGTGTATGCATGCCTTTCCCCCTTCTCTCCCATTGCTATCGCTCAGGGTTCATACCGACGGGTCTAATCTTGCAGGGTAACTTGTCATTCTCTCAGCAGCCACAGACCTGACGGTTGGGAAAATCTATGCCGCCATGATGATCATGGAATACTACCGTCAGAGCAAGATCAAGCGTTCACAGGCACTGCGCGACGAGCAGGTACACCCCCTCTCCCCCACCCCTCCACCCCCGGTAGAGACCGCGTACACCCCCTCTCCCCCACCCCTCCACCCCCGGTAGAGACCGCGTACACCCCCTCTCCCCCACCCCTCCACCCCCGGTAGAGACCGCGTACACCCCCTCTCCCCCACCCCTCCACCCCCGGTAGAGAGCACGTATACCCCCTCTCCCCCACCCCTCCACCCCCGGTAGAGACCGCGTACACCCCCTCTCCCCCACCCCTCCACCCCCGGTAGAGAGCACGTATACCCCCTCTCCCCCACCCATCCACCCCCGGTAGAGAGCACGTATACCCCCTCTCCCCCACCCATCCACCCCCGGTAGAGAGCACGTATACCCCCTCTCCCCCACCCCTCCACCCCCGGTAGAGAGCAGGTACCCTTGTTTCAATCAGAGTTTAGGAAACACTGGGTCATGTTGCAACCATTTGTATGGGTCGTGAGTAAATATAAATAAATGGAAGAGCCCTGAAAAGTGTTTGTGCCAAGTTTGTTGCGGATTGGCGCAACAGTCTACCAGTGACCCCCAGGGGGCCCTAATTTGGCCCCTGGGAGCCAAATTATCTGAATAGTGTTTGTGCCACGTTTGGTGCAGATTAGAGCAATAGTGCAAATTTGGACCCCATGGGGGAGTATTGTCATGGCAGACCCCTGAACAGTGTTTGTACCCATATTTTGAGTTTTGAGCTGAAAGGTTTAGGAACCGATAGTCTAAACTACGTAGATGTTATCCGTCATCTCTCCACAGTCCACACCAATATTTAATGCTCACGCCGTGGCAAGTACATGTCATGGATAGGAGTGCCATCTGCTGGGCAAACGTTACTGTGTGGCTGTGTGCCTTCCATTGAACAAGAAACAGTAGTTCGCAATAACTCAAAATGTTGACATTAAACATTGCACTAGGTTTATTTTCTCATGCTGCACCATACGAGTGAGCAGTGGAAATTATGATATTCTGTAATTTACTCGTTTATTTGATCAGTTTTAATTGTTAAGTGAATTTCCATGGCTCTTCCTCCTGTGAACCTTTATAAGGGTTCTTTATCTGAGCTCATCCCCACCACCTGTCCTACCCTCGGACTGCTGCCCCAGGACTGTTAGCGTAGCATTGCACTGCACTGTAATCCTTGTTGCTTACTGTATGAATCCCTGCATCTTGTTATTTGTATTCGTACCACATAAAAGGCAATAACTTCACAGAACATGTTTAATGTTGACATGTTTAATTTAAATGTTTCATCCATGAAAATGATTGGCTGCTTTGAACGCTTCGTCTCCTCGATCCTCTCTTTTCTTCTCTCCTCTGACCTCTGACCTCTAAGCATTTCACTCTCACTTCATTCACAATTCTCTCCACTGCTCACTGATATAATGACACATGTGCCCATAATTCCCTCATTGGCATTCAACCTCCTTGACTTAGTTTATTATCTTCTTGTAACCATATCATTAGGTCATGGATTATGATAATTCTTCATGTGATATTGAATACATTGGTTGGAATTGTGGGTCAACATAATATGTTGACCCACAATGCCTCCAAAGCATGCCTCCAAAGCATTACATAGAATCAGTTATTTTACTGATGATAATATATTATCCTACTCAGTTGTTTGTTGTTGATTATTGTGTTAGCAGTTGACTTGACGTCAACTGCAACCAACGATAAGAGACTTCCTTTAACAGAGTTAGTCTGGTCAAATCTAGAAAAAGCCTTGGCTAATCCAAGTTCTGGAACACTGCAGAGTTTTCTGAGAAGCATACATTTAATTCTCAATTGAGAAGACTTGGTTTTACACAACAGAACATGCATGGACATACTGTACATAAAATACTAGTTCTTTCTTTCCGTTGGAAAGAAGACCGATAGATGATGTGCCGGTGAGGTAAGAAACCCTAGAGTATACCCATGCGAGTACCTCACCGTTTACATTACATACAATTACAATTTATTAATCTTAAAAATAAAAATAAAATAGAAAAATAATTAAAAACTTGTTAGGGCATTTTAAAAAGTATCAATGTCATACATATTCAGTTCAGCGGGGACATATCTATCTATAAATGCACCATGTCTCTGTACGTCTGTCTGTACGTCGTATACGTACGTATGTGTGTACGGCTGTAATGCACATAACTTGAGAAAGTCGCCTATACCTTCTGAAAGCAAATGTGAACCTTCAGCCAACCAACTCCACCTTTTATTCTCTGCTATGCCATGACACAATCCAACATCATGTCTCACTTGCACACCTGTCCTCTGCACGTCCTGTCTTCCTCACCTTCCTGTTTCCTCGTCCAAATGTGTAATTGTGTTTTCTATTGTTTACTTCAGCTCAAACCCCTCGTGGCCACAAAATGAACTAAAATCAAAGGGAAACAAGTGGATGTGCACACTGTAGCTCCTGTTACATTTTTTATATATATATAGATAAAATGTATAATTATTATAAATTATTATAGACTGTGCAGGCCACCTTAATGCGGCCGGCGTGTAGACAATAACGCAATCAAAGTGACCATAGAGATTAAAGGTGGCTTAATGTATACCAAACTGCAAACTGGGGGCTCCTTGAAAGTAATTAAAATATTTGAGAACCACTTGTTTACCTCCTACTGATCATGTAGATGATGTGATATTCAAAAACACTTCCCAGGCAGGTGCCGTTAGAGAATAGTGTGCTGAACATGACAGCGCTGCATGAATGAAGGAATGGGTGTGCAGCTTGGAAGAATTGCTTGTTTCAGAGTTTTGACAAATGTTTGAGTGCGAATGCAGCAGATGACCGCCAACTTATTACCCATCCACTTTTAAACGTACAACATCCGATGGTAACGGATGAACGTGGAAGCACATTTGTGGCTGTGTCTTTTTAAAGTGGATGACTAATAACTCCATGTCACAATGTGGCATTTTTAATTTGTCTTGTTGCATCATGCATTTCTCCTACTTTATGTTCTCTTCTACAGGACTGTTGACTGCTGCCATGAAGTGATTTATCCCTCCATATCCCCTCCTTTTCTTTTTAATAACTGTGACTCTGCCCCAGCCAGTATCCTCCTTTTTCTTTCCATTTCTTTAATATCTTTAGTTGAGTCCTTACCCTTTTCTCCCATGATTGGTTAGTTTAAAAGCTTGTTGAATTGTGTAATGCTATGATTCCAGCCTTTTGTTGGACTGCTCTATGTTTGCTAACTGCCGTGCTACCTCATCCCATCTAACAACCTCAAGGCCCAACCCGGCAGAGAAAACTTTTTTTTTGCCATTTTAAGTTTCGGCAAAACCAAAGCCTTGTGAGGCGCGGCCGAGCGCTGCCTGCAATGGCCAAACAGACTCATTCGTGTTTAGTGGTGCAGTTAATCGAACTAATCAATTGACTCGATTATAAAACTAGTAAATGGATAATTTAATAAAATAAGCGATTAATGATCATTGGATATGGAGATAATAGGTTTTACAGCATGTATTTTCGATTCCGAAAATTCAACATAATGTGGTTTGCCGAAACACAATGCCAACATTTTTCTCTGCCAAACAGGCTACAAACCGCTACCGGTTTTGGAGTCACATTTGCTGCTAGCGTACAGTATTTAGCATCTCAGACTTTGAGAGGGCTGATCTCAAATAATTATTAAAGGCCTCCGCCAGTAGATTCAAAGTGACTATACAAATACTATAGGCAAATGCTTTGACTCCAGACCCCAACGATCCCATCCCATCCATTCACATATTCACAATTTATGGACAGCTTCCCAAACAGCAGTAACTCAGAGTCTCAGAATGCCACGTGCTGTCTCGATCAGACACCATCACCTGTTGTCAACGGGGTTGTCAACGTCTCCGGAGATGTGCCCTCCCTCTCTCTCTCTCTCCCATGCCTTTCCCCTCCTCCTCTTCCTCCTCTCTCCCTGGCTGGATGGCATGCACTTCAGAGGCCGAGTCCTCGCCTCCGCCGGCCTCCCAAAGCCCCCTGACCCCCCTCTACCTTTCCTGCTCTTCCCCCCGCCTTTTGCCTGTTAGTGTGCCTGATAGCTGGCGCGGGCCATGTTGTATATCTTACACAGAATCGAACGCCATTACTGTTTCAGCGCGTGGAGCCACCGTCCCCCACCCAGGACGGGGGTCCGGGACTGAACAATGCCCTCCCTCCACCCGAGAACGCTGACCCTGTCAACACCCTGTAAGTAACTCTTTCTTTCTTTCTTTCTTTCTTTCTTTCTTTCTTTCTCTCTCATCCATTCTTCCCTTCCTCTTTCCCATCCATCCTTCGCCTCTTCTTTCCTTACATCCTTCCTTCCTTCCCTCCATCCACCCTCGTTCTCAGCGAGACCCCCCCCCCCCCCCGACCCTCCCCATGGAGGTTGTGGGAGGGGTCCACCTCCTGTCGGTCCACACAGACAGACAGCAGCAGAGATGATACATAATTATGCTTGTGTGTTTGCTTAGCCTATAGGGGGAATGTGCAATGCAACCGCACACGTGTGAGTGCTTGATGCTTCTTTGTGAGATAATTGTAATTGTGTGTGTGTGTGTGTGTGTGTGTGTGTGTGTGTGTGTGTGCGTGTGTGTGTGTGTATGTGGTGTGTGTGTGTGTGTGTGTGTGTGTGTGTGTGTGTGTGTGTGTGTGTGTGTGTGTGTGTGTGTGTGTGTGTGTGTGTGTGTGTGTGTGTGTGTGCGTGTGCGTGTGCGTGTGTCCGCCATAGGCCAGTGGAGGGTGGAATCCCAGAGAGCCATTCCTGGGTGACTGCACGGGCTCAGGAGATGACCCAGAAGACAGGCAGCTGGAGCCCCGAAGGTCACCCTGAGGATGGCCAGGAGAGCATGACCAACTCACAGGTAGCAAGCGTAGTAGCACACACACACACACACACACACACACACACACACACACACACACACCATATTCATCATCTTCATCCGTATAAGAGCCATTACACAGGACATAATCAACTGCAGCGATCAAACCTTTGGGTACAGTGATAACACACGTAAATCTCAATACTGCCGTTTGGCTTTAGTCTAAAGCCCTAACCACACCAGAGGGTCGCCATGCAACTCCTTGTTGTTGCAAGACAGGCCCTGCCCTCCAGTCTTAAAGACATGTCCTAAAGTTCCCAATAATCCTTTAAAATAATTAAAAAATAAATAAATAATAATAATTATTATTAAAAATAAATAATAAGAATAAATCATTTTCGAACATGGATGAACACGCCCACTTCTAGTATAAACACCTTTGCATGATTATTGTCCACCATAACATCAGGTGTGTTAGCTACAGTGTTACTAATCTCATCGACATCGTTGCATTTCTTAAATGGACTCTCTTTAACATGAAATGCTGTTTTGCTTTCATGTTATTGTAGCTAAATCCCCTACCTACCTACCCAACCACAAGCCCACCCTCCCACCCAAAATGTGCTGTTGACAGCATTCATTTGCATGGCAAAAGCAGCTATACGATCCTCGTGAGGCAATTCAGAATCTATAAGCTTGTAGATTGGCAATTCTTTGCTAAATGCTCTAGATTATGGACGCTCGGGTTCATGTCCCTAATCCTTTGGTTCATTGGTTCCTGGTCTACAACCCATTGGCAGACAGGTCAGTTCAGAGCTAACCTCGCCCCATCCTACCCCCTATCTATCTATCTATCTATCTATCTATCTATCTATCTATCTATCTATCTATCTATCTATCTATCTATCTATCAACCCTGCAGTGCTGGTTCCACATACCAGCTTCAGCAGCACTTTACCAGCCTGTGACTTACCTGGAAATAATTAAATAAAAAATCAAACCTTCCACTCATCCATTCACAACACCACCAAACTAATAAAGGACAAGGTCAAGTTAGCATGCAGTTGCATACTGCACACGCATACTGTACACACACACACATACATGCACGTACGCACTCACCCATACATACACGCACTCACACGTACACACACACACACACACACACACACACACACACACACACACACACACACACACACACACACACACACACACACACACACACTCGCACACACTCGCACACACATACAATCTCCCCATATTATCCCGCTAACGTCGGTCTAATACTTACCTGACACTCAGTCGCATTCCTCGGCTCTCACCTTCCTATTCCTGACCAACTTAAGCCCCTCCTCCTCTCAGTTTCCACGGCAGCCAATCACACCGTCTCCTGCTCTGTCTTCACAGACGGTAGAGATGAGAGAGATGGGGCGGGACGGTTACTCGGATACCGAGCACTTTCTACCAATGGAGGGCCATGGGAGGGCCGCTTCCATGCCCCGCCTTCCTGGCGACAACCAAGTGAGCACACTCACCCTCCCCCCCCCCCCCCCCCCTCTCTCTCTCTCTCTCTCTCTCCCTCCCTTTCCCTGCTTCCCTCAGTCACTCACGTTTCTTGTCTCCTTCTGTTTCGCACAAGGTCTGACTGGATTTGCTGTTCTGGTTTCTTGAGTATAACAGTGAAAATTTGGAAATAAAATAAAAATCCATCGATGTCCACTGAATATAAGTAATATGATAAATGACTACCGGTAGTTTAACATTCGGTATCGATAAAGGTATTAATGGATACACATACAGTGCATTATTATCCAGGCATTCTCGAAAGTCTGGGTGATAATTTTCTTTTTTATCACATACCCATTATCTTATTTATTAAAAAGGACATTGAGAAAATAGAAAATGTATCAACACTCTAACTTAATTAACATTACTGTCAATGAGGAACTGCCCCAGTGAACGATAATGCAGGGATTGTCCTACAGTGTGGGGAGGGAGTTGGCTCAGAACATTGAAGGTGTTGGTACCGTAGGTGCCTTTCGCTCTGTTCTGGTTCCTTTGCACCCGGATAAACTCCAGTGTCTCAGCTGTGAATTCTATCTCACTACCCATTGTAAACGTATGTGGCGGGGGCGAGCTTCATCCATTTTTTTGCCATGGTCAGTCTGAGTTCCTTCTACAGCGGGTGACAGTTCAGTGTGTGGTGGAACTTTGGCTTGCAATGATTAGGGCGGCTGACCAGTCATTGCAAGCGTATTGCAAATAAAAGCTGGGTATGTGATAAAGCATCGTATCATATGAAAAGCGGTTGGGTTCTCTCCCAATTCATTAACGAATTGAGACACGGTAGAATATAGCATCTTCATGAACATTTTGAACAGGACCTTTACAACAGGACTAGAGCTCTCTCTCTCCTTTCCTCTCTCCCCGTCCTCCTCCTATTGCATGAAGGTGTGTAGTTGTGGTTGACTCTTCTCCATCATCCTAACTCACTCATCCCCTTGAGACAGTCTCATATACCTGTGTGTGTTGTGTGTGCACACACACACACACACACACACACACACACACACACACACACACACACACACACACACACACACACACACACACACACAGAGAGACAGTACAGTACATCTCCCATTACTTTCTCTCCTCTGTCAGGGTCCTGGATTTCTTCCTTTAGCTTTACCTTTATTCCCCCGTAACTCTCTCTCTTTCTCTCACTTTATCACATAATTCCTTCCTTCCTGTTGAAGGACCGTGCATATATGTTTGTTTTTGTT
>NC_139708.1:35750901-35806887 GCF_964188405.1 Protomyctophum parallelum
CTTCAGTTCAGGTGGATCACCAAACCCACCCACAATCACCACCCACCAGGCACACCAGGCATATTTAATGAACTGGTGGGAGTGTCCAAATAAATACAATATTTTAACAAATACTGTATACGTTTTTGGAGAAAAGAATCTCCCTCCTTATATAACAAGTAAGACGTGCAAACGCGGGAAGCGAACGCAGCTCGTGTGTGTGTGGTTGTGTGTGTGTGTGTGTGTGTGTGTGTGTGTGTGTGTGTGTGTGCTACAGCTGCGCCCTGTGTGTGTGTGTGTGTGTGTGTGTGTGTGTGTGCTACAGCTGCGCCCTCTGGTGGCGGGCGGGTGGTGTAACAGCGGGACAGACACACACACACATACACAGACATTCAGCCCTTGCTGTCATAGTAAGTGGCTCACTGCGTTCGCAATCACTGCGTTCGCAATAACACCCGATGATCATGATTTAGGGTGGAAAAAAAACACGGCACTCCATCTTTAATAATTTTGTCGAAAGGACAAAATGAGGGCGGCATTGTGCAAAAAGGCATTGTGTCTCTCCTCCCACAAATGTTGGAAGCCAATTAGGCCTGGATTAGATAGAGAACCCAAGGACCACCTCTGTGCTGTGATGTACTGCATTAACATGAGCTCTCATCTCCATCGCCATCAGGCCTGGGTACAGACCTCAGCACCACCACCCAGTCTGGCGACCTGACGTCCAAGGAGCAGCGCGACAGGGACCGCGGCCGCGCCAAGGACCGCAAGCATCACCACCACCACCACCATCACCACGGCTCCATAGACAAGGAGCGATACGTGCCGGGGGAGCGAGGGGGCGAGTACGGACACAGGCCCTCCCGAGAGAGGGACCACGACCGCGACCGCGATCGGGACCACGACCGCGATCGGGACCACGACCGGGATCGGGATCGAGACCACGACCGGGACCGGGACCACGACCGGGAGCGAGAGCATGACAGGGAGCGAGAGCACGACCGTGAGCGAGAGCACGACCGTGAGCGAGAGCACGACCGTGAGCGAGAACACGACAGGGAGCGAGAACACGACAGGGAGCGAGAACACGACAGGGAGCGAGAGCATGACCGGGAGCGCGACCAAGACCGGGACCGCCGCTGGTCGCGATCGCCCAGCGAGGGCCGAGAATGCCTCACACACAGACAGGTGGGCTTCTGGTACATGTGGGTATGTGCATAGACATATATAAAGGCTAGATGGCTCAAGGCAGAGTCTCTGACGTAGTTTACCCGGCGGCCATCTTGCTAGGGGCTACAGTACAGTATGTTCAATGGCAGGCTTGGCAGCTCAAACAGAAATAGCCATAACTTCCTCAAATGTTGACGGATTTACAAACGGGTTGGTTTATCTGCTTAATTTTGTTTTTTATGTCGTATAAAAGCATTTAAGTATGTGGACGCCTCTGACGTTTATAACAAACTAAACTGTTTGAAAATCGGTTGAAAATTGAGCAAGTTATGGTTATTTACAAAGTACATGCCGCATAGACCTGCCATAGACACAATGTTATGCTGCCCCTCTGTAAGATGGCCGCCACGTAGCAACGTCGCTCTCCATTGGCCAGAGCGCGGGTGAGCCATATAGCCTTTCTTATATATATATATATCTATGGGTATGTGTGCTCTCGGCACCAAAACCACTGCATCTTGTGTTTTTTCTTCAAGCAAAAAGAGGAAAGAAATGATAAAATAATGCACAAGATGCATGTTTTCTCAAACGGCACATGCACGTTTATGCCAATACATGTATTGAGTAAATGCACCATTATGCCAATACATGCACCATTATGCCAATACATGCACGCTAACAGATGCGTGCATGCATGAAAAGCATATGTTATCACTTATCAGAGATAAGTACCGTAATATCACAAGTGTGCAGTGTAATATTATCACTATTGCGTACATCATCAGTTCACTGTCCCAGTAACCCAACAAATATGCATCAATGTGTATATTTGAGTATCTGAGTGTCATCTCTATTTCCTCAGCCTAAATCCTTTTAGGCTGTCCGCTTTCTCTCTGTTTTGCCACACCTTTCCCTTATAAGATACCAACATCTATAGGCAATCAAAAAGATTTAACTGCACATAGCCTAAATAACTTGAGTGAAAAGAAATGGGTTGAAAGACACTTGTCAGGAAGAATTCAATGTTATTTTCCGAATTATATCATTTGTCATTTCTGTTGAGTCACATGCATACTATTGTTGCAAAGGTTCTACGGTATGTATAATATTGAACCGCATGGTTCACCCAAAATTACTTACACGTTGAGAACTCGAGCAACACCGTCAGGTTAATAATAAATGGTCATCGTGATTAGCTTACTGCATAGACATGTAACCAAGGTGAAGTCTGTTGTCTTCAGTGACTGTGGCATGCAGCTTCAAAATCTCAGTGTAACATGTTGTAAACCATATCCAGAGAATAAAACAAACACAGAAGTTGAACAATGGGAAAACTAAACCATTGCATTGCATGCAAATAGAAAGATGGACACATTTCGCATATCTTCACTGTTGCATTTGCTCCAACCTTATCGACATTTGTAAATCAACATTTATCCCCTTTTTTCTCCTGTGGTCTTATTTTGTTTTTGTCTGTTTCTGCTCTGCATGACGTGTTGCTTCTCTCTGTACGGAATTATGTTCAATTGCAATCTTTGTCTGTCTGCCCTGTCTGCTCTGCTGCTTTTGGATGTCTTTCCTTTCCACTCTCCTCTCTCCACACACTGTCACTTGATGTTCTACTGTTCTTATTGTTACTGTGATTGTTGCTGCTGTTCTTCTGTGTATTTTTCATCTCACCCTACATCTCTCCATCCATTCTGTATTTTGTCACTCTCCGTCCGCTACTTCTCTCTCTCTTTCTCTGCCTCTCTCTCTCTCTCTCTCTCTCTCTCTCTCTGTCTGTCTGTCTGTGTTGAATTTGTGGTTCGTTCTTTTTATTTGCTGTGTTTCACTTTTCGTGTAGGGCAGTAGTTCAGTGAGTGGAAGTCCCGTCCCCTCTACCTCGGGGACCAGCACGCCGCGGCGTGGCCGCCGCCAGCTGCCCCAGACCCCCGCCACCCCCCGGCCCCATGTTACCTATTCCCCCGTGGTCCGTAAGTCCATGCCCGCGCCGTCCGGAGGGCCGCAGGGCCGCGCTCCCGCCTCGGCCCTGCAGCGCCACTTTTCCCCAGAGCCGCCCCAGGGCCCGCCCCCACAGGGGCCGCCGCAGCCCCACCAGGGCCGCCACCCGCCCCCTCGCTGGGGGGACACAGGAGGAGGAGGGGGCTCCGTGGAAGGCAACGAACACTTCTACAACCAGGACTACCAGGACTTCGACCCGCGCCACGAGCCGCCTGCTTACGAGCAGAGTCAAGGCGGCGGAAATCCCCACCCCCATGGCCTGGCCAACCACCCTCAGCCGCCTCCACCGCAGCCCCACACCGCCCACCCCCTGCCTCCCCCGCAGCCACACCCCGCAAACAACCCCCACAGCCACCCTCACCCCCACCCCAGCCGCTCCTCACCCAGGACTGTTGGTCACGCGCCCCCTCCCACCACCGCCCTGACCGGCCAGGGTCAGGGTCAGGGCCAGGCTCAGGGTCAGGGCCCGGGGCAGGGGCAGCCCACCGCTCAGCGCCGCCTCCCCAACGGCTACCGCTCCTCCTCGCCCTCCACCCACCCTCACGGACCCCCCCACACTGGGCCTCACAAGGTGCCTCCACCAGGGAGCCACCCCAGGGGGCCCCGCAAGGGTCTGCATGAACCCTATGAGACCACCGAAGAGGACGACTGGTGCTAGCCTCTGGGGGAGCCACCCCAGGGGGCCCCGCAAGGGTCTGCATGAACCCTATGAGACCACCGAAGAGGACGACTGGTGCTAGCCTCTGGGGACAAGGTAGGGAGGATGGGACGGACAGACGGGACAGCGGGGATGAAGAGCAGAGATGCCTGCCATCAGGACAGGGGGACACAGTATGGCATGCTACTTCCTTTTTTTTGCTCTGTTCCTCTTCCTTTCCTCTCCTGCTCGATGTTTCCCAGGGGATGGAAGGCCGTGCCGGATAGAAAGGAGGGCTGTTGGGAAGGAGCGGGAATGGTAACGGCCAAACGCACCTATATGACCCTCCCGCGCGTAACACACTGTTTTTACAGGACGCACGGGAAGCCAAACCTCAGAACTCCTCAATCTTCTTCAGTGTTTTCTGAATAGAGGCACGAGGGACGCCACTCTCTATGTGTCATACGTCATGCCTTTGACAACAAGCTACAGCCACTTACCAAGATGTCAAGAGCTGCGACTCCACGAGAAGAACCACCACTTTGTTTCCTTTCTTTCTTTCTTATTTTCTTTCTTTTTGGAAATAACAGGAGTTACGTTGGTTGCAAAATGAATCAAACCCAACCCTCCCAGCAGGAGGGGGAATATTGATGAGTTTTATCATCTGTGTTTACTCTTAAATGTGGACAAGACTGATCGTTTATGTGCTGAGAGGGGGGGGGGGGGGTGGTGGACGGTGGGGGTGGGGGCGGTTGGGATGTAAAACTATGTATGAAATGAGGGGTGGCTCTCCCCGAACAACCCCCCCCCCCTCCAAAAAAAAAAAGAGAAAAATATGAATCATTTCAGCCAAACCCCTAAATCTGTGAGGAAGGAGACGTAAAAAAGCCGTTTTGTTTAACAGTATGCAGTATTTCTTCTACATCTGCTGCAGCTTCCTCCTCCTCTTGTTTCTCCTTCTAAAATATTGAAACTTGAATCATCTGCACTCCCCTCCCCACGAGCACACACACACACACACACACACACCCTCACATACAAACACAGTACACCCTCACACCCACACTCAGCTTCGTCTCTTAGACGTGCAAGTTGTACGCCCTGTGGAGTCCTGCATGAGTAAAAAAAAAAAGGAATGATTAACGAACACATAAAGAAACACAAATTCTATTGATGAGAATCTGTGTTGAAGGCTCTGTGATTCCTCTGTCCTTTATTGTCTTCATCGACGGAGGTTCTTCTCTTTTGTCTTTTCTCTCTCTCGCCCCTCCTTTTGATGATGCCTCACACACACACACACACACACACACAAAACCAGTGGCTCTCAATCTATGGGCCATGGGCCGCAAGGATATTACAAGTATGTATGTATTGTATTATTATGTATTTTTTTCTTTAAAACGTTGAGCAATGGGTTTTCATTCCGATACAGATAAATTAAAACTTAAAGTATACTACGTTGGTTCCATTGATTCCATTGAGCCTGGAACACGATCAATTAATTGATCGTTCAAATTTGACACAGCAGGTTCAGGTTCAGGTTTATTTGTCATTTGTATAGATACAGAGTATACATACAATGAAAATTGTTTTGCTCAGAGCACAATTGTTACTGAGGAGGTCAATGGTTAATTATTTTTATTTTTCTAAGTCAATGATCTCAGATGAATGTGTGTGCACATTGTACAGGGAAGCAGGGTAACTAGCAAGGAATTTGCTACTGAAGCAAATAAGCTTCAAATAAGCAAAATAGCTGAAGTTCTCCTCCTTGATGGCAGAACAGTCAACCAACCAAGCACTATATAGATAGTGTTGATTTCGTCGACTATACTATGACAAAATAAAATCCTCGCCTACCTTTTTTCACTGTAGAAAAGTAAATGGACACTAAATGAAAACTAAGCTATGATGACTAAAAAGGAGACTAGTGGACAAGAAATCCATCATTTTACACTTGGTTGCATGCTGAGGATAGCCGATCTACAAACTGACCTTATAGATCAGCTGAGGATAGCCGATCTACAAGATCTTATAGATCGGCTATTTTCAGCAAGTGTAAAATCAGCCATAACGACGGCATCAAGGCCTGCCCAAAATACATTTTAGTCGATGTGACTAAAACTAAATGCAAACTATTCAAGAGACTGACTAAAACTGAAATCAAAATTTGCTGTCAAAATCAACAAGTGGCTGGCAAAGTCCACACCACACCTATAACACAGATGATGGTGAATTCTAATATGTTCTAGTGCTTGGTGTGGGCGGCCCTTGGCCTTAACCACTTCAACCCCAGCATCCGTGGGGAAAGCTTTCCCGGAATATTGATCCGTCTATTTTTAGCTAAAGCTTTTCCCCACAATAACAAAAACCAGAAAAGGCCCCAGTATAGACCCCTGAGGGACTTCGGTCAACCATATAGGGTGTGTTTATCTCAGTAATGTCTACAAGTCTTCCAGGGGTTCAACACATACACATTGGAGCGACAGGAGAGAGAAAGGAGAGAACCTCTTTCTTTTTGCGTTGTTGTTTTTTTCTCCTCGATCGTTATTGATGGTAACAGTGGTTCAGTAGGCCCGTGGTTCTCAAACATTTTCACGTCAAGGACCCCCACATTGTATTGTGTATTTGACTGTGGACCCCGATCTCAAAATACTGAGCGACAGATCCCCATACAAGATGATTTGTGTTTTTTTTATATCCCCTATGTCCAGCTTTTGGTGTATGTGCTAACACAAACTTTGTCCTGCACAAACATTGAATGCCATTGACAATGAATGGACAATTGTGACTGTTCGTGTAAGCACAAACATTGCATATTAAACACAAAACAAACATTGAAGACGAAGGTGAGGACACAAATTCTGATTGGCCGGAATGAGATGATGTATGATGATGATACGATGATAAGATCGTCCCTCACTTCACACGGGTGTGATTATTATTATTGTTATTAATCAAACAATGGTTAAACCCCCCTGGAACCCCCTCTGGGCCCCGTGGGGGTCCCCAGACGCCTCTTTGAGAACCACTGCTGTAGACAACAGTGTAATTGCTTAGGATTATGATGTTGATATTCATATAATGGTGTTGTTGATGGTGACGATGTTGGTGATGATGACGATGTTGGTGGTGATGATAATGATGTTGGTGATGTCGATGAGAATGACGATGATGAAGATATTCATGATGATGGGAAAGAACCTCTGTACTGTAGATTTATCTGGTTTTTAAGTTTTGTGTAAAATGTTGGATCCTTCGCCCTTATCTCCATCATAGTTGGCTGGGGCGGTCATATATCTGTCCACTTGTCCCGCTGTGGGGTGGAGCTCTGTTCCATACATTGCTCCAGGAACAAGCTTGGCTCAGACAGCTAACTGTTAAACAATGGATTAAGATAACCTCCGTCTACTGTGATGTTTTCTATGGGGTTTTTAAAGGCTTATTGCGGGACCTTGTGCTATAAGGTCAAGAGCAGACAAAGCTCCACCGCCGGCTGTGACCTCTAAGTGGCGCTGTATGCAATACACCGCAGCAACATTTCCTTTCCTGTACCCAAGTCTGTTCCAGTGTTTTTTGTTTGTTTGTCTTGCTTCGGTTCAATGGGCGAAATGCTCTCTCTCTCTCTCTCTCTCTCTCTCTGTGTGTCGTGTTCGTCACGTGCAGGGACGTGCACACATAGACATCAAAGGGGGCTTCAGCCCCTGCCCTTTTACCCTTCTGTAAAACAACTGAGAGACTGCACTCTCCAGACCATGAATGCAACATTCACTATTTTGAAAGAAATGCAAAATGCCACTCCTTTCCATGCCTAGGCAGCATTCAGGAGAATTGCTTTTTTCCAAAGTCTGCTGAACTTGGAACGCAGCATTTTGTGTTGAACAGATTTGTTTCAAAATCCATGCCGTACACCGCATCTCCAGTATATAAAGAGTGCTGGGTTGCACCACCGAAAATAGCTGAACTGCTATTTTGGTCCAAAAGTGCCCTCTTACGGGATTTCAGCCCCTGCCTCTCTAACACTCTCTGCACGTCCCTGGTCAGATGTAAAACACAGCCACTCAAATTGCACAGGGCCATGTACGTCCAATCAAACTGCATGGGATGGAGAAATGATGGCTAGGTCTTTTTTTATTTATTTTTGCCAAATTCCCTGTGTACGTGTAACTCCTGTATAACATTCTGTTCATATCTAGGTGTCTGTGTGCCTCGAACTTTTAACACTTGCCACTAACACACCACAGTCCTCACTGTCCAACCCCATCTCATTTAAACATATCTGAATTTAATAACTACATACATACTTCAACAGATTGATATGTTTTTGAAGTTGTAGGATCAGTAAAATCCTCAGTGTCAATGTTTACATTTGTAACTGATGGTATACAAGTTAATTGGGACCATTTGGTTCCATTTGTACACTCATAGTTGAATTGACGCTGAACATTTTACCATGTACATTTTACCTGGAGGCCTACCACATGTTGACCAGAGAATGCACCGATACAACTGCCCATGAATGTAACGGACACATATTACAACACTGAGGAAGACACACAAAGATAATTATGTAGCTCCTGGCTGTGGTGTGCGTCTGTGTGTGTGCGTGTGTCTGTGTGTGTGTGTGTGTGTGTGTGTGTGTGTGTGTGTGTGTGTGTGTGTGTGTGTGTGTGTGTGTGTGTGTGTGTGTGCGTCAGGGGAAGGATGTTTCAGATACATCTCGTTTCAGTTTTCGCTTGCTTTGCTTCCCCATTCCTTGTCTCCAGAAAATACTTTTGAGATGTCAGATTTTGAGCCACATCACTGTTTGCATGGTACTTTGACTGTGTGCGCACGCGTTTGTGCGTGTGTGTGTGTGCGTGCGCGCGCGTGTGCATGCGTACTGTATGTGTGTGCATGCGTGCGCGAGAGTATGCACGCAAGTCGGTGATGTCAGTAACTCCCTGAATGAAACACAGGGCCCCAACTTTCACCCGTTCATCATTGTGTTCTTTACTGACCAATACAATTCACTAACACACTAACTAACCACACAACAACGACGTCAAGAAGCAATTGTACAAGCGCCGCTACAGGAAAAAAGATTATAATGATAAAAACTCAACTTTTTTTTCTAAGTACAAAAAAGGCAAAAAAAAGGGAGAAAAAAAAATCTAGTTCCAGAAATGCATGTGCTATGTGCATGCCACACAGTGGGTGAACAGTCAACTCCAGGACATTAAAAAGAAAACGCAGAATAATGAATTCAGAGGAATATAAAAATAAAAAACTGAAAATATATAGATAGATGTTTTTAAAGAAATAAAAGTAAAAAAGCAACATGTTTCATTTTTTTTCCTTCTATTTTTGAGAACAAAAAAGGTTGAAAATATAACCCAAAAAGAAAAAAAAAAGTCAAAAGAAAAAAAAAAGACGAGACTTTGGTGAGAATCAAAATCTCATTTTGTTTCGTTCTGTTGCCAGCAATGTATGGTAGACATGGGGTTGAGGCACAACACAACGATGTTCAGGAAACCACAAAAGAAGCAAAAATTAAAATAATTACTTATTTTGAAGAAGAAAAAAAAATACAAAAGAAGGTACATTTCAGAAGATGATGGCATCTCCCTCCTACACAGTAAGATCCTCAGTGTTGTGAAAATGGACACAAATAGACCCACAAGGGTCCATTAGTGTACTGGGAGGGAGGGTATAGATATAGAGGAACCAGCCATATCTGATTGATGTACCCTTAAGTGGCTGTGGAACCTTTTGATCTCTCACCCCCACCCCACCCCCTTCTCTTGCTCTCTCTCTCTCTCTCTCTCTCTCTCTCTCTCTCTCTGTTACTCTGTCTCTCTTACGCTCTCACTCTGTCACACTCTCAACCTATCTCACCGCTATTTCTACCAGTGCATTTTGTAATTCCAAAACAGAATTCTTCCTAAGGAATAAAAAAACCAGAGAGAATGCACACCTGCTGTCTTCAGACCTGTTCAATTATTGCCTGTGTTCATTGTGTGTTTGTTTATTGGTTAGAATACGAATATGTGATGCTGACCATGATACTGACATGATACAGACCATGGTACTGACATGATATTGACCAAGGTACTGACATGATACTGTTATAATACTGACATGATACTGATAATATCAGTATCATGTCAATGGTCAGTATCATATTATGATACTGATCATATTATGATACTGACCATATTATGGAACTGACATGATACTGATATGATACTGACTATAAAATAGCTCAAACTACTGCTGGTTGTCTGGGTTTAGGACCCGTCACGGTTGGTGTCTGATTAGAACTTAACCGGGATGCTGAAGCTTCTTACTCAACGATATCTGAATTTCTGAATTGTAAGGCCAGATATCATTGAGGATAATTGGGGTGTAAGTCCAAATATCCTGTCGCGTACGGAAGGCGATGGAGTCTCTCCTACCTCTCCTTAACCACTTCTGATCCTTCTTTTATATGGTTTTACTGGATGCGTGTCATGATAACGATGCCAGCCAACAGAGTATGTACTGTATCAATCACCATGACGATGCCTGGTGAGTATACCCATATATGAGGTTAGCCTGACAGTGCTGGATGTCGCCGTTGTCATCATATATGGAGCTCTAGTGAAAGTCTTGTTACACTGACCATGATACTGACCTCAACATCTAGGCTACTCAGGGAGATGGGAGTACGAGGGAAGGCCCACCGCCAGGCGGTCAAGGACCTCTCCAGGGCTGCTGAAAAGGGGAGTCAGTGGCTGTGGATGAAGAAAAAGGACCCCACATGGGCCTTCAGATGAGTCGGTGACATCTAGTAGGGAGTGAACCTGGGACGCTGGGATTCACTGCTGAACCCTCTGGAGGTGTCGTGGGCCAGTCAGCGAAACACCCAAGAAGGAGGGCCTGCCCACCTGATGACCCAAACGATGTCACCGCTCATCTGAAAACCCACAGTGTCTCTCATCGGTGCTTCGATTACCAACATCAATCCTACACAACAGGTATGCGGTCAGGCGCAAGCTTGGCTCAGGGAAGAGGACGCCCCTGCCATGCAGAGTCCACTGCACTTTGGATTACAACATAATTTCCTGTGTTTCATGAAACTGCAACTCACTTCAAGGGAAAGGCACACTCAACTCTGGGACAGTCTTGGTGTAGGCCAGGGATACACTGGATTCTTCAGAATACGGGATGACTGAAGAAACAAGCGGGTAAAATTGGAACTGTAACACTATAAAATGTAAACCGAAATAGATATCAACTAGCTGGTGCTCAATGGAGAATGATAAAGTTGAAGCAAATTGACTTTAAAACACATATTAAATTACCTTGATTTTACGCTCTTCTAATTTCAACTCTAAAATGTAAGCTGATAAATGGGTAATCTCTCCTGATTGGCTGGAAATTTGCAACCCACCTGAAAATGTAATTTCTGTTTATTAAAGAGCTGGAGAGACATGGATCCCTAGGCTGTTACTGAACAAACGCTATATATAAATTACTCTATACCTTTAACAATGTTAGTCTTATTTATTTTTTTACGTTATTTTTGACACATCTCCAGTAATAGTACCAACTACCAACCAAGTTCAAATTGTGTATTGCTCGTGCACATACACTGCAGACAAATTATTTTCTTCCAAGCATTCCTTCGACAGTGTGAACTTACTATAGTTTCAATACAATCTGGGAACCCATCTGCACTAAAAACAAATCCTTAGAATTTCAGTTGCTGGCCTGGTTGCTGAATCTGTCTTGAGAGATAGTTTCAATGTGACCTACAGTATAAACCCCCAAAAAACGAATACTAGAGCACACCTGCTTGCTCAGGGGAGAAACAGAATCTTTCCCCCATGTTTTATTAAGTTAAATCTCTAGTGAAATTCTGATAGTAATCATTGCTATGTGTAACTCGTCAAATGTGATTTTTGAGGTGTAGTTGCATGTTGTTCCCACTGTTGGGTGCAATACACTTTCTCCATAATATATATTCAGAAACTGCATCCTGATCTTTAATTTCAATCAATCAAAACTTTATTTGTATAGCACATTTCATACAGCAAGTGCAACCCAATGTGCTTCACAGATTACAAATAGAAGAGACATTAAAAGAAAAAGGAAAAAATAAGACATTACAAACAGGAATTAATTATATGACCTAATTAAAAGCAATGCTAAAAAGGTATGTCTTAAGATTTCTCTTTAAATGTCTGGATTCAGAGAGCTGCATGTTTACAGGCAGGCTGTTCCACATTTTAGGACCATAAAGCTAAATGTTCACTTCCTTGAGATTATTTTGGTTCCTGAGAACGAGCTGTGACAACTAATGGCATGTTAAAAACAGATAATAATCATGTGTTGTTGATTATTTCCATAATACATAAGCTACTGTAATAAGCCGCTCTCTTAGTACAGTTGTGACTGCATGTGATCCTGACCTGAAACAAAGATAATTCTGTCAAGTTGTAGGCCTATAGTCCACTTGCTAGAATGTGAACAATCCATGTTGAGTACACATTATGAAAATTGCTCAACAGTTTCTAAATGCTGGGGACCTATACTCAACATTTTTAACATAACACCTTGGTGTACTCAACATGTCCGGGTTCACAATGGGGCTCTATGGGCTGGCAAGTAGACTAATATGTTGTTGTGAAACCAATAAGGTAAATTAAACTGTTTTCACCACTAGGCCCAAAGTCTGTTGCTAACCATGTCATAACATTAAAACTAATTGTTGCAACAATCAGGGGTTGTGAGAATGTTAATGTATACCTGGATGCTGGTTAGAATTTACAAATTTTACATATCAAATAATATAATTTGTGATACAATTCATAGTTAAGAAGGGGAATTTAAATGGTGTGTTAAACATGTTTAAAAAGGATTTTATTAGTTTGATTGATTGATTGAAATATTTATTAACAGTTTGCAGAATTACAGTACATTTCAAGCACAAACAAAGACTGTTAACTGTGAGTGGACGACCCAATTTAAGCATTACACTTGTTTACAACAGGTTCCACCTTGTTCAATTCATCAAAACATTTAGAGACGTACAAATAGACACTTCTATATAGTTAAAGAACAGAACAGGAATTCATCATAAAGGAAGCAAAAAGGGAAAAGAAACATATACAGTGAGGGGAAAGGGGGGGAATTAAAAAACTTCAGTGCACTGTGCCTACACATGTTGCGACCATGTGTAGGCACAATGCAAGGAATAAATGCATTCGCCATGTATCCAAAGGAAGTCTGATCCAATCATTTTTAGATTTCTCCAGTTTAATCCTGAGTTTAAGTTTTGTTGTGTTCAAGATCAGATTTTAGGCATGTTTAAAGGGACACTTCACCCTTTTTGCAAAAGAATATATGTTAATGACGTTTAGAAGCTTTAGATCACTTTCCTGGGGGTATTTATGTGTGTAATATGTGGTTTTAGTTATTTTAGATTGTAGCAGTGAGCCTGTTGTCTCTGATGTCATGGACACTGGTCTCACTACCTTCCTGGACTACAATTCCCATAATTCTTTGGTGCACTGCTCCTCCTTGCGGATAGGGGGAGAGCTGTCTTACTGAGACAACATGTAGTCCAGGAAGGAAGTGAGCCCAGTGTCCATGACATCAGAGACAACAGGCTCACTGCTACAATCTAAAATATCTAAAACCACATATTACATACATAAAGCCCCCCAGGAAAGTGTTCTAAAGCTTCTAAACGTCATTAACATGTATTTTTTTGCAAAAAGGGTGAAGTGTCCCTTTAAGCCTCCAGGAAAATCCGTGTTGAGGTTCTTAATCCACTGTTTTTCATTAAAACGTCTTTGTCCTACTGTCCAGTTGGGATTGTGTTGAAGTCCAGCGCATTTTAGAGCTTCAATGCCGTGAGCCATGAAATGTTGCACAAACCTTGTAGTTGTATTTTTTCCATTGTTAATATTGTATCTGTGTTGTCCCAGCCTTGTACCTATTGTTTTACCCGTTTCTCCGACATATTGTAAACCACATTTTTCACATGTGATTAAGTAAATGCAGTTGCTGGTTCTGGTTGTTATTTGTTGTTTAATCTCTAACACGCGTTTTGTAGTTCTACTTCTATTTTTGACTAATTGTTTGGGTTTGAAGTATTCTGGTCCCTGGCGTGCTGGTGTGTTGATTTATTTTAGCTTGCTGTGTACTAGATAATCTTTAAGGTTTTTTTTTTCTTTCTGTAGGCCGATATAATTTTATAATCTTTTAGAAGATCATCCGTTCGGTTCTCAAAATTCCTTTTTATTCTGTTGTTGGCTAGTGTGCTCTGTGTTGAATAACTGGTTATCAGGGCCAATTTAGGACCTGGATCCCGCACTCTTATTTCTAAGAAGGTACTTTGAGCTTTCCGGAGGAATGTCCTAGTGTATCCTCTTAGTCTGAGGGCCTTAAATAGTGTTTTACAAGCTATTTTGAAATCACTTCTTTGCGTGCAAATCCTATGGAATCTTAGTAGTTGTGATTTGACTATCCCTGTGTAGGAGTGTGTCGGGTGGAATGACGTTTTGTGTAATAGGGCGTGGGTGTCTGTTTCTTTAAAGAATACTTTTAAGTCTAGTTTCCCATTTGTGTTAAAGTTTGGGCCCTTGAAGATTGTTACATCAAGAAAGTCAATCCTTTCAGTGTGTGTCACAAATTTTATCGTTATGGATCTATGATGGCTATTTAGAACATCAATAAATTCCTGGAATTCTTCCTTGCTATGTTCCCATATTCCAAATATATCATCCAGAAACCTATAATAATGTGTTGGTTTAAGTCTGCATTTTTCTAGTGCTGTCTGCTCCCATATGCTCATGTAAATGTTTGCATAAGATGGTGCAAATCGCTTTCCCATGGCCGTCCCTTTGACGTTTGGCGTTCCACATTTTGGTGGAATAGGAGCGAAAATAATTTAGTCCCTTGTTTGTGCCGAATCTGGGTTGTACATGGTTTGTTGCACTCCCTCTGGTGTTAACACTTCAAGCCTTCAATTGTTTACAATGCAGAAGTAAAAATATGTATAAGATAGCTCCTTCAAAAGGTAAAATGCTGTTTTTGCTCTAAAGACGTAGGGCCCGAATTCACTTAACTGTTTACACCCATATTTTGGGTGTAAAGGAATTTTTAAATGGGAGTCATGGGACCAAAGCTTTACTGTATGTCATTAGAATACAGTCTTCTAGACTAACTTTTTGGAAAAGTTTGGAAAATTCCTTTACACCCAAAATATGGGTGTAAACAGCTTAGTGAATCGGGCCTGTAGAGTTCAATCAAGTCTACAGTGTGCATGAGTACTCCAGTATCACTTTGGGTAGTTCTCTAATTTCATTGTGATCAAAGTATGTTTTACCTACATAGTATAGAGACAATGCATAAATCTGGAGTCTCTTATCTCAATGACAGGACATACAATACAGAAGGAAATATGGTTAATTCAGCTGATTTACTCAGCCTTACACCACCACCTCTCCCGAGAAGAACATCAGCAGCAGATCATGATGCAACCATAACCATTACTTCAAGTTCACATGTATTTACCATATTAATATCCCATAAAACGAAATGTTGTCTACGAACTGTAGTAGGCCAATTGTAGTGTGTATTTGACAATAAAACACTCCCAGTCCTTACCTGTCATTCATGTCAGAGGTGGTTTAGGGACATCTCTCTGCTCCCTCCCATGTATGTTTTGTAAGTTTTGCTTATCAATTTGAGCCAGTGGATTTGCATTGTATTTTTGCATTCACCTTAAACCCTCTAAAAACATTTTTTGGATGTTGTGCAAATCTCTACACTGGTTTATAGAGAGTGAGGTTTGATGTCTGTGGGATTTAGAGAGTGATCTCTCATGATGGAGTGCTGTACAGTGCCTCTTCTCCTGGGTGAGTGAATTTTACTTCATGCTTTATACAGTATGTACTGTAGGCCTATCTAAAGTTTACCTGTATGTTGAGCTGAATGGCAACATGTTCATAGGCTACCTTCACCCATTTAGGACTATGGCCGATTCTAAAAAGCTTTCTGAAAACCTTCAAATTGTTATACAATAACATTAGGAATGTATAATATAAATATGTGTTTGTATGAACTAAAATAAAAAAGGGCAATTTGATTCCAGACAAAAATACAGGCATTTGCAGTCCACTCAGATACTGTATACGTTTTACTTTTAATGAGAAGTTAAGTTTTCCCTAATGATTGACGATGCATGTTTATGTACTGTATATACTGTCCATATATATTGAATCTTCTCTGTCCCCTTCAGGCTTACTTTTCATCCCTGTTTCATCTCCTGGTACAGTATGATATAAATTATGTACAGTATGACGTTCACAAAACGAGTGAGAGCTGTATTTGTTCATTTTTTAAAGCTCCATTTGTCTTCTTTACAGTATATTCGTACAGTATATTGATTTCACTCTCTCCTCTTATTGTAGCACTTGTGTGTGGCAGCGCTGGCATCACTGTGTGTGGTGATAATGGGGACTGTACGCTCGAAGCCGAAGCTCGAGTCTGCACCTGTCACTCGGGCTTTAGACCTGTCCCAGGGGGAAATCCTATGTGCGAAGGTGTGTAATCCCTACATGTGTTCCTGATATATGAGAATGGTATTGAAATGTTTTGCTGAATGCTTCATGTGAAGTTTTCTTCAGATGTTGTTGTTGGTATATGAATTAATATGGAAACTAAACTCAACTGTCCATCACAGATATCGACCAGTGTTTAACCCTGAACTTATGTGGTCTCGGTTCTATCTGCACCAACATACCTGGATGGTACACCTGTGTTTGTCAACAGGGCTACACACCAACTTACCCAAATATGCCAGTCTTGAAGAGGAATCCCTGTCAAGGTATTTGCTGAGAGAATGTTCTGGGATCTGCTATCAGAGTTGTATTATGTACAGTAAACAGGGATGCACCCCAGTAATCAGTACCTTTGTTGGCAGTCTGGGTCCCTGTTTTGTCACCCAACATAATATGATGCATGTCTCAATGAATGTGCTTGTGCGCATTCAACATTGTTTCCACCGCATTCACAAGGTGCAACATCAAATGTGCAATGGAAAGTCACATACTATAGGGCAGGTTCCAATGACCGGTTATTAAAATAGTCATGTATTTTGACAGACATCGATGAGTGTCTGACAGGTGCTACCATCTGTTGCCACCTACCCACATTTATTATAAATACATGCTGTATATTCACTATCAAGGACCACACCACCAATGGAAACATTTAACCATTTATTGAAAACAGGAAGGAAGGGCATGGTTATGAATACGACAGCAGGGTGATGGCCCACGACGGGCCATCAGCGGCGTCTGGGATTTGAGCCGAGGTGGGGAAGCTTCGGGGATCCGGCATGCTCCCGAGGCACGTCAGACCCCCTAGGGATCTGTTAGGAGATTTTAGAGGGAGTAGGATGAGAATTAGGGTGGGGGGGTGGGACGACGAAAGCGAGAACGGGGGGAGAACCAGGGGTTGGATGGGCTTTATATACGCGGGGGGAGGTGAACCGATTGGAGGTGGCTTGATGGGAGGTGGAGGTAGCTGCATCGGAGGTGTGGTCCTGCTCCTGAACTTCAGCTATTCTAGCACCATTAAACACAATAGCCTTGTTGACAAAATGTACTATACAAAATACAAATACAATTGCCTCCTATCTTCTCTACAGATACAGATGAATGCAAAGAGACACCAGACATATGTGGTCCACAAGGCATGTGCTCCAATGCACCAGGGCTATACTACTGCTCCTGTCATGATGGATATTTCCCCTCAACTGGACTGTTCTGGAAAAGTGGGGTCACAGTTTGTGAAAGTGAGCACAGCTGTGTGGAAAACATTTGACTGTAATAAACCTTTTATATATTTCCTTTTGTTCATGATTCTTTTTCTGCTTCCACACACAATGCATAGGTTATAACAATCTTCTCGACCAGATACAACCTCCAGTGGTGAGTACTGCTGTTAAAGGCTCATACCAGCCTAAATATATACACATAGGCCTTATCATACATACAAATGAACATTTATTGTTTAATTGTTCAAGGTCACATTATGTTTGTTTACATTTTATTCAGATTAAAACACTAATGAACCAAATTTACCTAAACGTACCTTACTTTTACATCCTTTAAAAAAAGTCTGCACTTTAATACAGTATAATATTAACATGAATCTTTCAAATAACTTTGACAAATAGTTTAATTTAACAATTCCATTTGAATTCCATTCTGAAGGTTATAGGTGAGAGAACATTACGAAAAATGCTTGCCAATTTCTCAGACATGTGCCTCAAACGTTGGAGGAGTGTTCATGATTATACCATGCTTTATTTATTAGCAAACAGACAACTTATTGTGACCACTCTAAACTGATAACACTGGTGGTAGCACTTTGTGCAAGCTATTTGATTATATTTGTTTCTGAATAGCTCTCAGTTTAGACATACAGTATATGGAAATAAGCTTGCAAGTCTTTTTTATTTTATCATTTGGTCATATTACTATGTAGAAATATTATGGTCAAGTATTGTCATTAGAAACATCTGCAAATCAATCCCTGGCCTTACTATTGGCATAACATTGTCTGCTGTAGCATTCGCATGCAGTATTTTCTTATATGGAATAGATGGGGGTTGCAGTTGATTTCGCAGCTATTCATTTGATTTCAATTACACCTGGACACAGGATGGCCATTCTTATTCTTATAATTCTGTTTTCACTTCATTTTGTGTTCTTGCTGCAGGGCCAGACAAAAGAGAGAGTATTCCTTACAAATATTCTCCATCAACTGAAGGACAATCCTGACATCATCCTATCAGAGGCAGTCAGTGGGAAGTCTTTGTTTGAACCCATCTATTCTGATTAGAATAGATGTAACAAACTAGTTTGCATCTCTTGGAAATCAATGCAGGATCATATTACTGTGTTATAGAGAAACCCACACAACTGTATTTACACTTGATTGTATTATTACTGCGTTATTGGGTAACTAAACTACCGGTAATATGCTTTTAAAATGTTGAGGTCAGATTTTAAGGCGGACCATTTTGTTTGCATCCACAAATTATACAATTTCAGTCTGTATTTTTGTTTTTAGCTTTAAAGATATGTCATGTTATTATAGGACATTGTTAGTACATATTAATTTACTATTTCTATTGTCTTCTGTCTATTTATAGATGGTGATAAACTGCTTCTTTGCCTTGATGGTACTCAACACGCACGCACGCACGCACGCACGCACGCACGCACGCACGCACGCACGCACGCACGCACGCACGCACACACACACACACACACACACACACACACACACACACACACACACACACACACACACACACACACACACACACACACACACACACACACACACACACACACGCACACACACGCACAAACAGACACACATTCATGTAGATTTCACAGATGTGATAAATGCCATTGGGCTGTTTATGATAAGAATGTAGAAACCTTTTTTTTATGTAGGAAACATTGGGGTCGTTGGTGAGAGAGAATTTGGGCTTATCGAACGGTCACAAATGTGCTCCAAAGGCACACACACACATTTTCAGCCTATACTGCTCTGACATGCCTATACTGCTCTCCATGTAGGTTTATCATTAGCTTGAAATATGAGTTTATATTGATCATACTGTAATAGCAGGCTGGTTGCAATACTTCACATTTAAAACAGCCCACTCAGTTCAGAAATCCAGTTACAGTTAAATGATGTGCAGTGAATATGCTGCCCCATCCCATCCCACCCCATTCTGAATTGATACTGTCTGCTTAACATTTGAGAAACTGAATTGTACCAACAGTCCGAGACCTCAATGGTAGCTGACTCCTCTGGCAGGACATATAACTATCAATAAAAATAAAAATAAACTGTCAAATTTACCAAGCAAACCTCTTAAGGCTCATACATAGTCTGGATTTTCGGTGGTTACTGTAGGTGACCACCGAACTACAACATGACATCACGAGCCGCGGTGAAGAGCAAACCACCTCCACCGCTCCAGCCCTTCTCTCTGTTTTTACTCACCACCGCTCAACGTTATTTCGCGGTGGTTGCGGTGGTTGCGGTGGTCACGGTGGTCACGGTGGTCACGGTGGTCACCTCACCACCGAAAATCCAGACTATGAATAGGCCTTTAGTGGATAGACTTCACCCAAATGTGCAATCAATTCTGAATAATTCTCCTAGGCAGTGTCAGGTGCCAATACAAACTCCTCATCAGATGTCAGCAGTGGAGAGACAGGTACTCTGATTCTGGACATCTCAGAGCGTCTGATGTCTGCCCTGGTGGTACCAGCAAACCCAACTAACAAACATGTTCAGTCTTCAATACTCGGTAAGACAGATGACATGTCATTAGTTATAGCAGAATGTCTACTGGAGATCCAAACCAATCATTGTTCTAATTCCTGTCTGTGAGCCAGAGTTGAGCATACAAACTATAGGTCCAGAAAGCAGCGATGAAGAGAGTCCTACTCTGTCAGCCAACGGAAACACCATGGAGATCAACCTGCAGGCTCTGGCCAGAAACAACAATGGTGAGAGAAAAGCAAGAAGATGATGGGGACAATCAAGATCAAGAACAAAATATACAAATTAATTCCTTGATTTAATTTTCTACCACCAGGTTCTGCAGCAGCTGCTTTCATGACTCTCAGCGGGATGGAACATCTCCTGAATAATAGCTACTTTATTAAAACACAGAAAAAGACAGAGATGTACTCAGACGTTATCATTGCAACACTGCCCAAAACCAACCACACCGAGCTCTCACAGCCTGCCAACTTTACAATCAAACATGCAAAGGTACTGCCATCAAACATCCTAGTAGTCTTTCATTCACACACAATATGTAAAACCTGCATCCAGGGAACAAATGTCAGTCCATTACTGGAGTCTGGAGAATATTACCTGCGGCATTTGCCAACTTCACAATCACCTGTAATGGTTGGCTTCCAAAATGGTTGTGCCACTTGTGTGTGAGTGGCCGGTGAACTTCAACATGTACTATATATGCATTGTGCATGAAGTGGTTTGTTAGTTTGTTTCCGTGAATATTACTTTCTTTCTCTTGACTCATTAGAAGCTTAGCGGCTTGGTGACCTGTGTATACTGGAAGGAAAAAGAAGAGGAGAAAGGAAAGGAACAGGTAGAGGCCATGCAGTGGTCTGTAGATGGATGTTGGGTTGCTTACTCTGCTAAAGACTACACAGTGTGCAGCTGCTCTCATCTCTCGTCCTTCGCCCTCATCATGCAGATCGGAGAGGTACTCCACACAATAACAACACTAGTCTAATAGCTCATTTACTGTATACTTTGTTGCACAACATGTTGCTGAATGTACAGTAGCTGCATGATGAACTGCTGAAAAAAGTCTCAAATTGTAATTGTAATTGTAATTGAAAGTATGAAATGTACAAAAGTGCCAAATGTACTGTACAAGTGTGAATACATGTAGCAATTAGCAATCAATTAACTAATCTTCGTGTGTATTCTTCTGGTTTCCCAGCCTTCACCAGATGATCCCTTCCTAGAGTGGCTGGAGGTTGGGTTTGTTACTATTGGTCTGTTCTTCTTTGCTCTGGCCGTTTTCACCTTCCTGCTGTGCAGCTGGAACCCCAAGATCAACAACACTGCTCGTCTTCATCTCTGCCTCAGCCTCGGCTTGTCTCACCTGCTGATGCTGTGCGATGACAGATTTGTCCAATATGAGGTATTGTTACAGTCAGATTATGATATTATTTTTGGATATGGGTAAAAAGTAAATAATGTTACTTAAATCTTATAATGTGTATTTTAAAGGACATCTAAGTGGTGTCAAAGGGTGTTGGCCTTAATTGATTTTCATAAAATAATAATAAAATCAAATACTACCTTTTATGATTCCCTCCAGCCCTGATGTAAATAGTTTATGTAAAGCAACTTTGGACAATGATGAAATATGTCTCATAGAGTTACACAGTATGTTTTTATCTCCACAGCTGACCTGCACCGTCATTGCTGGGGTGCTCCATTTCCTGGTTGTGTCCAGTTTTATGTGGATGCTCCTGGAGGCTCTACAGCTCTACCTGCTGGTGTGGAGGCTCTCCAAGGTGCAGGTCATCCAGAGAGATGGACTCCCCCGGCCATACCTCTACCTGATTGGCTACGGTGTTCCATTTGTGATTGTGGGCGTTTCTGCTTTGGTGTATTCGGATGGCTATGGGGAAACTTCAGCAGGGGCGTGAGTAGCACAAATAGAGATAGTGTACATACAGTATAGTCATACTACTAAACTATGTAATTTTAATTAACATAGGCCTATAGCAACGACATCATAGTGTTTTGTTTCATTATGCTGCAGGTGCTGGCTGTCAACAGATCAAAACTTCAACTGGGCTGTAACAGGACCAGTGATTACTATCCTTGTAGTGAGTGTCAACATGAATGAAGATATGTTCATAATATTACAAAATGTTATGATATAGATAGTTAGATAGATATCTCTTTATTTACATTTACATACAATGCATAAGAAACAGAAATTTGTTTCACTGGCTTTCAGTCTAGTTAAAAGAAATGCTAAAATTATACAGTGTACACTAATATCCTAAAGTCCACTTGATGTTGCACGACAGGAGTCCTTATAGCAGCATATAAGGATATTCTGGAGTTTTGAATAAGGAAAACAGGGCATCAGTTCACAGGAGATGAGTAGCCTAATATAATATTGTATACTGTAGTGTAGGATATAGCATGAAAAGATCAGTGAATCTTCTAAAATGTATGACATTTTGGTTTACCAGCTGTGCATATGTGTCCTGTTCCAATCTAAGATGTCATAGTTTATTTTTTCAATCTAGTGATGCAACATAATCAACATGCATCTCTGTCTTTTTTCATCAGCTTAATTTGATCTTGTTCGGTGCCACTCTCTGGGCTCTAAGGCCTACCCTGGCCAACATGAAGAGTGATGTTTCTCAGTCCACAGACACCAGGTGCGTGAACTATACAGTGTCTTTATACATACCTATACCTAATAACATAACCTAAAATGTGATGTTACCTCAGATAATATATATACAGACATCCTACAGACAAAACCTGTCTGCAGTTTGTCCTACATTGGAATTCCTATTTGCACACACTCTTCTCAGATAACGTGGTAGCATCATCATAACTCAGGCACATCTCAAGCGTTTGATTGTGGAGGTCAAGGACAGTGTTGTTTACGTGAACAGAACAAATAAAAATGGCATCTGTTAACGGTGGAAATGAAACAAAGTTGTTTGAGAAGAGGGTTTCTTCAAATGTCGACCTTTAGCCATCTGTCTTCCACAAAACAAGCACAGAAGCGTGTAATCTTCTACTAACTAATTCTTTGTAACTTTGCTAGTCCTAAAGTTACGATTATGTGACTTAATTGTGATGTTACATGGAGGGGATTTAACCACTTCTCTTCTCTATTTCATGCAATAGTCTATATTGAATGCAGATAATTCACATACTGCTGTTATAAGCCGCAAATGTTAACAGAACGTTTATTTTTTTCTCTCTTGTCAATAGATTGATTGTGTTCAAGATCCTGGCCCAGTTTGTCATTCTGGGTTGTAGCTGGATACTGGGCCTGTACCAGTCCAACATCTTCTTTAAGGTGCTCTTTATTCTTCTCAACTCCCAGCAGGGCACCTGCCTCTACATTGTTCACTGTCTGCTCAACAAGGAGGTAAACAGAACGGAAATATTTTATCACAGTGACACGCTCATCTAATCCCTAAAATATGCCTTCTATTTGTTGTTAAATTATAGATTGTAGCCTTTGTGTTTCATAATGTTTCAGTTGTAAATCAGCAAGCACTATATAGTATTGCAATGTGTTTGCCAGGTGCGAGAAGAGTCCAGAAAATGGCTGACTTGCTCTTTTAGAAAATCAACTTCTCAAGGATCTGTGGTAAGTACCTTTGGATGTGCCGACAGTATTCACAAAATCAAATATTCATCTCAAAGAGGAATATCCATGCAAGTAGTCCCTCCTATTATCTCTGATTGTGCTATCAATATGCTGCAGTTTCTGTTAATACTACACTGTTGTTATGATGATCATAATGATGATCATTATTATTATCATCATGAATATTATTCATCGTTATTATTTCTGGAGGAGAAATGTTGAACTGAGTAAGGTACTACTACTACAACAACTAACTGACCATTATAATGCTTCACTTCCAGAGAGATGTTCCGTCAGTCTCTGAGGACTAGACCGAAGAACACTGAAAACAGACCAAAGAAATAAACATAATGCAGTGAACATGAGAAGGACTGTTACATGAAAGATAGATATATATAGGCTAATTAGTAATTACAGTATCTATCATAGGCTACTAATCTTATACAGTTCTTTGAGCTGGGTGCTGTATGTGAATTTAGAATTAATGCTGTACCTATCCATTCCAAGTGCATTGATTTATTTTAGTGCATTGGGTGAGTCCAATTGCATTGGTTAGTAAATAGATTATCATCAAGCCATTTGTCATTGCTGAGCATATCCAAACGAGGACTGATAAATCAACCCGAGAAAAACAATAGCTGATATGCCATTCCCAAGGTTGCCAGGGCAACAATGAATGGCGGGTGATAATTAAATTATGATAAAAAATGTTTCACATACTCACAGTTCTATTTATTAAGGTGTCCAAAGACATTGGTTCGTATCACTCTCTGTCAAAAGTTTTCCTCAGTGTGGTGCCAGTACACACACCACATGCTCTTCTTGAGGACCCACATTTGAATCTAACTCCCATCATGTCGACCTTTCCAGGAAGCTGTATAAGTTCAACTTCAGAAATTGGCTACTCTTCCTCAGGAAGCAGATCTCTTGGTCAATAAACAAGGAACGGATTGGACATTCCAATGTGCCTAGAACTGATGCAAGAAATCTCCAATCCCATACATGTACATGATGTGCAGACTCTTAAATTATAGTGGATTTTAGATTTGAGTTTTGGGTTATTAGCTAGATTTAATTATTTTAAGATATTTTTGGGGCTTTTCTGCATTTATTGATAGGACATAGTGGAGAGAGACAGGAAACAGGGAGAGAGAGACTGGGAATGACACACAGCAAGTAGTCGGGATCCGGACTCGTACCCGTGACACGCTGTCAGGCATTACAGAATTATATTTTTAGATAGGCAATTGCATTTCTTAGATTTAAAGTTTCATATTGTAATCAGCAAAGTAATTCTGTGTTTTTACCAGCAGGCTGCTAGCACTTGGTTCAGGAACATTCTGAAAATGAACTTACATCTTGTAAGTTTCTGGCTTCCTTTGCTGTTTGCATTGTCCGTGTGTTGCATTTACATGGGGGCCCATAGACACACTGTCCGTGTGTTGCATTTACATGCTGGGGCCCATAGACACACTGAAGTGTGTTCAGCTTTACAAGTCAAATGATGGGAAGAGCAAGACAACACACTACCTGATTTACATTGAAGGCTTTTAGCTGACACTTTAAACTAGCTGTAGCCTACAGCCTTTTAATTCCTGCATTGTAGGAATTGTATTACAGAATTACATTGCATTACAAAAACAAAATAATTTGCAATAGGTAGATGAAATAACTGCAAGGCATGGTAAATATTGATAAATTAAATTAAATTCATAATAAAAAGTCCTGTTTTGATTGTTTGAAATATTTATTAACAGTTTGCAGAATTACAGTACATTTCAAGCACAAACTCAATACAAAGACTGTTAACTGTGAGTGGACGAGCCAATTAAGCATTACATTTGTTTACCAGAGGGTCCACCTTGTTCAATTCATCAACACATTTAGAGACGTACAAATAGACACTTCTATATAGTCAAAGAACAGAACAGGAATTCATCATAAAGGAGGTGAAAAGGGAAAAGAAACATAGTGAGGGGAAAAAGGAGTGGGTGGGTGGTGGGGGATTCAGATTTTACGGGGGCCAGTTTCGAATTGCAGCCGTCCGTAGGTGCCCTTTGAGAGCGGTTTTGAAGGAGTCAAGGGATTTGCATGTCTTAATGACTGTTGGTACGGCGTTCCACATTTTGGTGGCATAGGAGCGAAAATAATTTAGTCCCTTGTTTGTGCCGAATCTGGGTTGTACATGGTTCGTTGCACTCCCTCTGGTGTTGTGGGTGTGGACTTCGTTAACATTAAGGCAGTATCTAGACAGGTACATGGGTATCTTGGTGGTGTATCGAATCTTGTGGACCAGACCCATTGCAAGATGCTGTACTCTGTCGTCTACCCTAAGCCATTCCAGCCTGTCAAAGTGGGCAGTGGTGAGGTGGGTTCGGGGGGTGAGGCCAAGTAGGAGCCTGACCTGATTGCCACCTACTGTATATGCTATATCCCTGTCTACTTAACCCTCAGTTCCTTTTGCTCCCTGCTAGATTATAGATGTTGTTCTGAGTGGTGTTTTCACTCCTGTGAGTATTATATTCCTGAGTTTTGCGTGAATAAATCCCTCTGCATTCAGTCTCTCCTGCCTCTGATTAGTCTGTTCTGCATTTTGGGTCCTACTGTACCTGTACATCTGAGTCTCACGGTGACAAGCATACGGCTTTCTTTTCGGTTTGTATTGTAAGTGTGTTGCATTTATATAGATAGATTTACAAGACAAATTATGGGAAGGGCAAGACAACACATAACCTGATTTACATTGTAAGGTTTGAACATTTTGGGGACACTAAGTAGTTGTAGGGCAGGGTAAATGCACAATAAAAGCAAGTATAATAACCACTGTTGGGGATAACATATTACATACTAATTAACAAATGAATGAAATTACTTTCATGAGTTGCAAAGTAATACTATAATACAAATTGTTATTTTTAATTAAGTTATTAGGTCAGGGTGTCTTATTGTTGGTATTGGTCGAGAACTAGGGTGTCTATACCCTGTACGATACACTATACCCCTGAGAAATTGATGCTGAGGTGGAGCGCAACACCTATCATGAGCTCCCAATGCAAGCCAAGCTATTCTTCATACGCTGAGTTGGCAGTGCTCAGGATTGTAGTCTAAAGGCAAGTGATGCGCTACCAGCTAATACGTTTGTATTGAAATGAATAATATTAAAGCTTAAAGGTATATTCAGTGATTTCACTTAATTCAAATATCACTTATTTTTTTGTTTTGTTGTGATAATCCTCCCTACTATAGAGTGTGCTGACCATATAAGGAGTTCCTCCCTGTCCCCAGTTAACCCCTGGGGGTCAAAAAACCTTAGGTTTCGTTTTTGACTCTCTATCCTGATTGGACGAAAGGCTGGGTCCCACAGCCAAAAACGAAACCTAAGGTTTTTTGAGTGAAATCACTGAATATACCTTTAATAATTTTTAAAAACCATTAACAACTCCTTTCAGATGTGGCCTAATTTGCATATCAACGTAGGGTGTCCTACAGTCCTTGACTGTCCTTTTTTCTTGCTTTCTTACTTGTTTGGTAAGGGTTAGGTCATATTTAGGGTCATGCAATGTCATATGAATTCAAGTACAGTAAAGTGATTGAACTCACAGGTCTGCCATAAGATGTCATGAGTGTGTTTATTGGCCTCATGCCCTGTATGACTCCTGTGGTCTTCTTGGCATGTGCTTATGGTTGTTTGTTTACCATAAGCATTTGCATTTTTCCTTTCTTCGCAAGCCTTGGAAGCACAATTTCTACATGCTGTGAAAAGTAAGACATTTGGCTTAGAGTGAGTGAAGACTGACACTCAAGCCTCTGACATGACGGACTGTGGTGGTTTTGCAATTCTAGGTGAGTTGATTCATGATTCATGATTTATTTCAACAAAAACATTGCAATTCTTAAAATGTATACACCTCCAATTTTCAGTATTATTTTTTTTGTTTTTACATAAGCATGCTTTAATTTACAATGCATTTATTATAGATACGTACATTTAAATATAAATTATTATTATTATTATACTGTATATATTTCGGTGTTCTTGAAAAATCTAAAAAACGTTGAAATGTTTTGCCTATAATGACATGCACAAATTATGGATGCCATTGTGATAGTTGTGGAAGTGAATAAGTGATACATGACAATTGCTCTTTTCTGTTTTGGGGTTGTGAGATGGAATTTAATTTATGTTTTTTTTTTAAATCCAAATCGTTATCTTGAATCAAGTTAATGCTATTTAAGAAACAATTGTTACAACAAAATGTTATCTAATTATTTTTTACAATACATTGTAATAATAACTATTTTGTATTTTCTAGTTATTAACTTACAGTATAATTTGGTTTTACATGCACCTATGTCCTACAATATACAGTAATTGGTTATACTTTTGTAATATGGCAATAATTTATTATTAACTTTTTGCGGATTCAATTAATCTGTTCTTTTATGCACACCCATACGTTTGACCAGGCATTTTATCGCAGTGCTGTTTGTCTTTACCAGGCAAAGACACAGTAGAACAGAGCTGTTTCTATAGGTGTCAGGTGTTTAGCAGGACACACTGCCAGTTATGTGTTGTGATTTTAGGCCAGCTATTTCCATGAGTGACGGATTAAGTTTAACACTCCATTGTGTCTGCCCTTCCAAAGGTTTAGTCTTAATCGCTGGACAATGTGGTTTTCCGGCTGGTATGAAGACTTTTTTATTAGCACAAAAATTGCAATTCTTAGCTCAACCAAGACTTATGTGTTACTATTGAAAAACATAAATCTTGTTATTATGTGCAGGATCCTGTGATGGCTACGTCACCATCAATGAACCATGGCGTAACAAAGATTTTACCTCCGTCCTCATCCATGGATACCCCAAAAACGATGCACACATGGTGAACAAGTGGTGGCGCTTCACGGGCATCGGTGGAGACAGAGTTATTGCAGCCTGTATTCCAAACCATCATGGTGGAAGTTATTACCCCATTTACATTCCATTTGCATATCCAACTACTGCATCTGAGACAGCAACAAGCGGGACAGCGTATGGACATAGTACAAGCTGTACGTCATGGCAGCTTACAGTGAGCGTGGTTCTTTGCCCGGGAAACTTCTATGTTTACAAGCCAGCAAGCCACCCACGTAGCAACATGGCTTATGCAACATGTAAGTTGTGATATTGTGCAATTATTTCAGTTGTGATATATTTCCATATCTTCCTTATGAGTAAAAATTTGAAAAAGGCCGCACACTCGTAGCCACGATGCATCGTTCATTATGGTCATGACATGGTGTGTGTGTGTGTGTGTGTGTGTGTGTGTGTGTGTGTGTGTGTGCGTGCGTGCGTGCGTGCGTGCGTGCGTGCGTGCGTGCGTGCGTGCGTGTGTGTGTGTGTGTGTCCAGACCATTCCACTTGTGCCATAAGCTCTTGTGGACCACTGGCTGAATGTACCTCTGGGGGAGGGTGCAGATGTATCAGTGGATATGGACTGCCTACAACCACACATACACCCACATCTCAATCATATGGCTGTGTAGGTAAGCAGACCACGACCAGTTCATAGTGCTCCTTGATGCCATGCATATACAGTACAATTCATTATATCAATGGTACTGATGTTTTAATGTCAAGGATCCCCAGATTTACATTAAAATTAAATGTTTAAAAAAGAAATTGAAAGAAAAATAAAGTTTTGGAAAGGGTTTCCCGAAAATATTTTGTGTCAAAGAAGAATATGAGATACGTTGTGAGCTTGCAGATTTAATTGGCTACTGAGAGGGTTTGTTTATGATTACATAATCATAAACCAATAACCAATAACCCGCATAGCGGCCACACCTGTCTGTGACTTCTGACTGTGATGTATATCCCTGCAGACATAGATGAGTGTGCGACAAATTCGGCCATCTGTGGTCCCAATTCCGATTGTTCCAACACGATTGGAGCATACCAATGTTCCTGTAAGGCTGGGTACAACGCAGAGGATCCAAATGTACAACCTGGAAATGCAATCCAATGCATTGGTACTGTTGAAAATCCACAAGAATTCTCAAACCAAGCACCTAATCTAAATCATGATCAAACTATTTGAATGATGCTACAGTGAAAGGAATACGGACATGGCTGTAAAAACTCTCTCTTTTCAGATGTTAACGAATGTGATGACATCGACTGTGGTGATGGAGGGACCTGTACTAACTCCCCAGGAAATTACGACTGCGGGTGCCGGAATGGCTACCAGGTTGTACGTGGTGCAACTCCTGAATGCCAAGGTCTGTAAACAGAAGCTGACATCCATGATTATGTGAATTAAATGTACGATTCTGGGTCAGCTAATGCAGGGGTTCTCAACCTGGGGGTCGTGACCCCTCTGGGGGCCAGGATGGGTTTTGCATGTTTTAGTGCAGGGTACATTATATACTGTAGTAACCTTTTTTTCTCAGGCTTCATTAAAACGATACTAAAAACACTTTAGATGCACACACTGTATCAGAATTTGGTTCTTGACATATTTTGATTTGGACATATTGGTGGGATTGCCGATGCGTCGTAGTGTGATGGCCGCATAGCTGTATATCAAACTTTAGATGTGGCTAAATAGATTTTGTTTTATAATTTTGACGGGGACCCCCTGAAACCCCCTCAATGACCCCTGGGGGACCCCACTTTGACAACCCATTATGACTGTGACATTTCCCTGCAGACATAGATGAGTGTGCGTCGGGCATCTGTGGACCCAATTCCGATTGTTCCAACACGATTGGAGCATACAACTGTTCCTGTAAGGCTGGGTACAACGCAACAGATCCAGATTTACCACCTGGAAATGCAAACCAATGCATTGGTAATGTTGAAAATCCACAAATTCTCATACCTATAACACTTTCTAAATCATGATAAAACAAATATTGAGATAAAATAAACAGATTGCATTGCTAACATCATTTGAATATGTGATGCTACAGTGACAGGAACACTGACATGGCTGTAAAACTATCTCTTTTCAGATGTTAACGAATGTGAGGACAACATGTACGACTGCAGTGATGGAGGGAGTCGAGGGACCTGCAATAACCTCCCAGGAGGTTATGACTGCAAGTGCTTCAATGGCTATCAGATTGTACAAGATGCAACACCTAAATGCCAAGGTCTGTAAACAGAAGCTGCCATCCATGCTTGTGAATAAAATGTATGATTCTGGGTCAGCTATAGGCAGTGGTTCTCAAACCTTAATAGGAGCCCCACATTGATTTGTATTTAGCTGCATACTCCCATTTGAAAGGTTTATTGCCAGGCCAGGGCCAGTGTCAGAGTAAGTCTAGAGAACATTTGTGTTCTTAAGAATGTTCAAGATTTTTACAGAGATTTTTACAAGATTTTAACCTTACACAACACATTGTGATTTATTGTGAGTTGTGAGCATGTAGATTGACTATTGTCAAATACTGTAGCAGTGTAGCTATTAAAAGAAGAACGTTAAAATGGTTCATCTGATTTTGATGCTGGGGACCCACTAGAACCCCCACAATTCCTTGTTGTGTGACCTTGTGGGTCCCTGGACACAACTCAGAGAACCACTGAGCTATTGGGTTTGCACCCAACGTCAGAGCCGGATTAACCATTGGGCTAGGGTGGGCTGAAGCCCGGGGGCCCACAGCTAGGGGGGGCCCCGAAAAATATTAAAGAAAAAAAAAATATTAAATATTATAATATTTTTTTTTAAATAAAATTGTTTCCTCTCCTCTCCTCTTGTGTATGACTGTGCCGTATGCGCGGCGACTCCGGCGAGTTCTGTAGATAGAGGTGGAGAGTCTGGAGACAGCAGAGCAGGCAGCAGTGCTGCAGCAGTGCAGTCCGTGTTAATGAAACCCCAAGAACCAGATAAGATTGCGTTGCGCCTTGGACCCGTGCGTTGATGGGACATTTAGATTTAAAACGCGAACGGATGGAAGTGTGGATAAAAAACAACAACGAGAGGGGAACTAACGTTAGCGTCGCATTAGCTGGATAGCTAACGTGGTTATCGCTATACAGCACAACAAGCCTCCAGTCCGGTTCACTTGTGAATGAAACAACACGTGGAGGCTAACATTAATCTCTAGCTGTCTAGTCCCATATGGAACCTCTTTGTAATTATCCAATCTGTTAATACATCTTTCTTCAATCAATCAATCCCTCTGCTATGTAGAGCTACTGATAATAGTAGCCCATAGCTGGCGTAGTAAGGGGCTGCTGACGTTCGACAATCTGAGAAACTAGGAGTTCAAAGACACACCAAAAAAACTCGTCTTAGTGTGTATGTGTGTGTGTGTGTGTGTGTGTGTCTCAATAAAGTTGTTACGTTTTCTCATGTCCCCCATGTAATGCACAATTGAGTATTCATATATCAGTTGTTCTCAACCTGTGGGTCCCCACATGATTTGGGGGTGGGGGGAGGACCCCAGATGACAGTGAAGTGACAATTTAAGGACTTTTAAGACTTCTATAATACCTTGAAAAATACCATTACTGCATCAAAAGTAATCAGCAAACCATGCATGCTATAAAAACTGGTCAAACATTCGCCAGATTATTAAATAATAAAGAAAGAAGCAACAATTGTGCAAATAGCCGATCTACAAGTTCACAACGAGTTTGTAGATCGGCTATTTTCACAATATTTATCTGTGGAACCATTCTGTTGCTTGTCTGGGTGGGGGGTCTCCAGTTCAAATGATTACTGTGGGGGACCACAGCCTGAAAAGGTTGAGAACCACTGATATGTAGACTAACTGAATATTCCTAAAATTGCTAGCCTACCACCTTGATATAAAATAAAAATGTTGTAACTTGCTTATGTAACTATTCATTGATCACTCGTATACCAAAATCCATTTGGAAAAAATAAAAAAATCACACCTGTGTGAAGTGAGGGGCGCTCATTTCGCATTATCTAACATTTGGATAGTTGGTGTCAAGGTGATGTATGATTGCTCAGTAGTTGCTGATGTCTGCTCAGGAGGTTGTTGGAGTGTTTGCTTTTTTTTTTTTAGAGGGAACATTGGGCCTGGGTACCCCAAAATGAAAACAAAATAGCCCAAAAAATGTTCGGCCCCGCTCGGTCGAATCGCGATATATGGGGCTACGCTGCGCGCCCCAAGGGGGGCCCTAAAATCTGGTCCAGCCCGGGGGCCCTCAGCAGGGTTAATCCGGCTCTGCCCAACGTGCAACACATCACGTCACAAGAATTCAGGTCACGTCACACGTCACGTCACACGCCTCTGTGCTGAAAGCTACAGTCGAGGATGGGTTTCACACGTTTTAGTGGGTAAACTATATACTTTTTTTTAATGACTCAGGCTTCATTAACTTTGAAAGGCATAAGAATTTTCCATCTACAAATATACCAGTAAGACGCCCTGAGGGCGAAAAGCGGAGGTCGCGCAACGTGTCTTGAGTGTACAGGGTTTGATGAGGTCAGATCAACATTATGGAATGTCAGTACAGGTCAGCTCCATATATTGAGATCTAAGGGTGGCAGCAGGGGCAGTGTCTTGAGCGTACAGCCAGGGTTTGATGAGGGCCCAGATGGTCCAGGCCTTAATTTTCGGGCCTGTTGAGAACTCTAGTTTTCGCCGACTGCAGTGCGCGGCTGCACTATTAACTTTGGGGTGGGCCTGTCTAGAGTTTGAATGGACAGGTATAAGTCAAAAGGGAGACATCGCAGAGGAAACACGGGTGGGGAGGGATCAACATGTCAGAACAGGTCAGGTCCATATATGGAGATGGAGGCGTGACACACGGATATGCAGGTTTTCATAGTGAATGCGACCTACGGTCGCAACTAATAACATACCGCACCAGGATGTGTTTCTTAACATCACATTTGTGTCATGCATATACAGTAGGCTATACAATTTCATATGTGCAGTGATACTAAAAATATCCCCATCCTCAGATATTGATGAATGTTTCAACTCTACCATCTGTGGTCCTAGTTCTATCTGCAACAACACAGGTGGAGCGTACACCTGTGCTTGTCATCAGGGGCACAGACCGACTGACCCAAATGTGGGAATCAGCGAGAGCAACACGTGTGAAGGTATTTGCAATTGCAATAGTAACTTTTTTTCTCAGGCTTCATTAAAACTATACTAAAAACACTTTTGGTGGAATTTGGTTCTTGACATATTTTGATTTGGACATATTGGTGGGATTGCCGATGCGTCGTAGTGTGATGGCTGCATAGCTGTATATCAAACTTTAGATGTGGTTAATAGATTTTGTTGCTATATTAATTAATTTTGACGGGGACCCCCTGAAACCCCCTCAATGACCCCTGGGGGACCCCACTTTGACAACCCATTATGACTGTGACATTTCCCTGCAGACATAGATGAGTGTCCCTCGGGCATCTGTGGACCCAATTCCGATTGTTCCAACACGATTGGAGCATACAACTGCTCCTGTAAGGCTGGGTACAACGCAACAGATCCAAATTTACCACCTGGAAATGCAAACCAATGCATTGGTAATGTTGAAAATCCACAAATTCTTATACCTATAACACCTTCTAATTCATGATAAAACACAGGCATCCCACATATTGAGATAAAATAAACAGATTGCTTTGCTAACAACATTTGAATATGTGATGCTACAGTGACAGGAACACTGACATGGCTGTAAAACTCTCTCTTTTCAGATGTTAACGAATGTGAGGACAACATGTACGACTGCAGTGATGGAGGGAGCCGAGGGACCTGCAATAACTTCCCAGGAGGTTATGACTGCAAGTGCTTCAATGGCTATCAGATTGTACAAGATGCAACACCTAAATGCCAAGGTCTGTAAACAGAAGCTGCCATCCATGCTTGTGAATAAAATGTACGATTCTGGGTCAGCTATAGGTAGTGGTACTCAAACCTTAATAGGACCCCCACATCGATTTGTATTTAGCTGCATACTCCCATTTGAAAGGTTTATTGCCAGGCCAGGGCCAGTGTCAGAGTAAGTCTAGAGAACATTTGTGTTCTTAAGAATGTTCAAGAACGTGTCTTGAGTGTGCAGGGTTTGATGAGGTCAGATCAACATATGGAATGTCAGAACAGGTCAGCTCCATATATTGAGATCTAAGGGCGGCAGCAGGGGCAGTGTACAGCCAGGGTTTGATGAGGGCCCAGATGGTCCGGGCAGTGCACGGCTGCACTATTAACTTTGAGGTGGGCCCTTCTAGAGTTTGAATGGACAGGTATAAGTCAAAAGGGAGACATCGCAGAGGAAACACGGGTGGGGAGTGATCAACATGTCAGAACAGGTCAGGTCCATATATGGAGATGGAGGCGTGACACACGGAAATGCAGGTTTTCATAATGAATGCGACCTACGGTCGCAACTAATAACATACCGCACCAGGATGTGTTTCTTAACATTACATTTGTGTCATGCATATACAGTAGGCTATACAATTTCATATGTGCAGTGATACTAAAAATATCCCCATCCTCAGATATTGATGAATGTTTCAACTCCACCATCTGTGGTCCTAGTTCTATCTGCAACAACACACGTGGAGCGTACACCTGTGCTTGTCATCAGGGGCACAGACCGACTGACCCAAATGTGGGAATCAGCGAGAGCAACACGTGTGAAGGTATTTGCAATTGCAATAAGTCTGCTCTAAGTCCAGGAGGGCACAAGTTCATTTTGGTTCAATTCCTCCATGGTGCATTGACTTATGGCTGGGAACCCTTTGGAATACCTACCATCAGGAGTCCCATGATGCCACTTTGAAAACCACTGCTACATACAGTGGCCCCAAGTAGCTTTGTTCCAGCTCTTCAGATTGGTGCCTTCTCAGCCACACCCCTAGTCCAACCCCCAGATTCTTCTTATTCTTAACCCCTAGATTTATTTAATGTGCAGTGTGGCCATTAAGCCACAGGGTGGTACAAAGAAATTAACATTACATCAAACAGCATTTTACTTTAATATTCGGAACATATAGGCACTGAAATAATGACATTGGGAAATAGAGGGAAAGGTTTTCAGTGTAATATTGAAGCTCAGTGTTAAGATCACATCACAGAGGTTCCCAGGAAGGGAAGTGGTTGCTTCGTAGTGTTAAAGATGCAATATTAAGCGCATGAACCCCTGCATGCCTATTCTGGTAAGACAAAATAGGCAAATAATACGCAAATCATTTGTTTTTGCTTTAAGAGATTTGACGTAGAGGGGACTAGGGAGTGTATACCCTTGGGGACCCAGGTCAATTTTAATATTAAGTGGTTAAATGTACACTTTCAGTATGTAGGCCTATGTATCCTTAGAAAAGCGTTAGCTTACTATAGCACGCCGTTTTTCAAAAGTGTTTTAAATTTGTTCGATGTACATTTACAGATGTTGATGAGTGTGCGACTCATGCTGCAATCTGTGGTCCTGATGCAAACTGCACCAACTCTGTCGGCGCTCACATCTGCAACTGCATTCCTGGTTTCCGGCTGAACGATGCAAACCAAATAGCAAGCTTTGCAAACCCATGCCAAGGTGTGTGCACACCTGGCCAATATGTCAGTGCGTGCAATTTTGTAGTTTCCAAATGACTTTGAGTAAAGCCCAGAGTATTGGCATGTTCTCTCCTCCACAGATATCGATGAGTGCAGTGAGACACCAGTGAGCAACTTATGTGGACCAAACACTGTGTGCCACAATCAACCTGGAGATTTCCACTGTGCCTGTACCGATGGATTCTTCCCTTCAACTGGGATGCAATGGATAGTGGGGGTTTCTGTTTGTGAAAGTGAGCACAATTCTAAGCAGTGGTTCTCAAACGTTTTTTAATTTCAAGGACCGCATTACACTGAGAGTGCACAAGGGTCCACATTTGTAAACTCCCCCTCAAGGAACGCTGAGGGGGAGAACCACTGAGTTAAAGAATAACACAGATTTCAGTGGTGCAAGGGTGTATATGGGTTTAAGCACAGCATGCTTTATTAGGTGTTGATTTGGAAGTTCATTTTAACTCTCTCATTTTGAACCTTCTGCTGAAAATCAACAGGTCTTACAGCCATGCTACAAGAGATGACACCTGTGGAGGTGAGTAGGATCTTATTATGCTGCAACGAAAACTGCAACAGATTATTTAGAAGCCGCAAAAATAAACTCTAGAATATCCCATCAGTATCATCTCACAATCTGTCAGTTAACTCTACCATTCTTACATCCATACATAATTGTCTCATTCATCAGATCATCAACAAGCTTGATCAATAATGTACTGTATTTCATTGACAGATTTTCTATCAGCAAATGACAATTTTATGTTTTTTGTGTTAAGTAGGCTACTTACCCACAGCTGATACAAGCTCACAATTAATTATGAGCTTCACTGAATATTAGCCTCTTATGAAATGCCCAGAATCGGGACGCTAGTGGTTAAATACATGTCTATTGTAATTTCATACTGTGTCTCTCTATAGCAATCCTCCCTCAAACAAGTACTTCTATTAGATGAGGTTTTTCTGCTAACTGCAGGGACAGACAAAAGAGAGAGCTTTCCTTGACCAAATGGACAAACAGCTGAAGGACAATCCTGATATGATCCTACCAGAGTCGGTCAGTAACCACTTAAAACCAGTTTGAAAACTGTCATCAATTATTGAGTGCTAACAAAACATGTCCAAATTGTCCATCTCAGGGAAATAAATGAATGACATCCTTATTACTGTACTAATCCATCCATTATGTTACCTGTTTATCCTTTTTTGCGAGAGTTTTAGCAATTAAGTTGTAATAACCTTTCTCTCTTTGCAGACAGTGAAGACTATCTTCTCTGCAACTATGGCTATGGTAGGCCTATACACACTAAATGATGCACAAACAAATATATAAATGTTTTTGTGAGAGACTTTATAGTTAACGGCAATAACTGAAATTCCAGGGACTAACCGGTCTAAGTCCACTGTCAAGGTCACAAAAGGTGGTGAAGACAAAAGAAGAACATGGGGAGATGGGCAGTGTTATCCTGAGCATTTCAGAGCGGTTGGTGTCTGCCCTGGTGGATCCTACTGCCAACAGCACCAACAAAACCATGGAGTCTTCAAGCGTGGGTAAATTAAATGTCTCTTTAATTGATCAAATGTTTGTTGTGATCTGCTCTGGTGAATTCACAGGCCTCTGAGAAAACGCTTTCCTCCGGGAAAAAACATCTGTGCCCATAATATTTATATTGGCATCAGATCTCCGCTACAGAGATCTAATAAGAAAACACAAGAGTAAAGTTGTTTGCACACTGGTGTGCACTATGAGAACTGTGAACAGTCTCTGTCTTATATTACAGTCTAATGTTACAGTCAAGGAAGCCGTTTGTGTGTCTGATGTTATGGTTCTGGATTTGTTACTGGAGATCCAAAATCAGTGTTTCCTTATAACAGATTTGAATCTACAAACAATTGGTCCAGACAGCAGCGATGACGACAATCCTCCTCTGTTAGTCAAAGGACACATGATGGAGATCAACCTGCAGGCTCTGGCCAGAGACAACAATGGTGAGAACAGAGTTGAATGACATGAATACTAGTATCCCTATTCTGGGGCTCACAACATGTCGCAACAAGCCACAAATAGTGAGCTTATAGATCGTCTATATTTGGCAAAGATATTTGGTGTACTGTAGAGGGAAAAAAGGAAAGGGCCAACTAGTATACACTCCGGTCTGCTAAGGCTTTAAGTGGTTAATATGAAGATGATAGAGACGATCAAATGCAAAATTGTTCATTGACCAAGCGGATCAACAGGTTCTGCTGCAGCCGCCTTCATGACTCTTAATGGGATCGAAAGTCTCCTGAGTGATCACTACTTTAAGAGCAAGAACAAGACGGAGATGTACTCAGACGTCATCACAGCCACCCTGCCCAAAACCAACCATACCCAGCTCCCCGAGCCGGTCAACTTCACCATCCAACACAAGAAGGTGCTCCGAGTCCAAACATGTATTATTTATTCTTAAAGGACAATACTGATTGTATGATCCTTTTCTGATGATCTATAGTGATTCCTGTTTCTTGTGCTTCATTGCTTCAGAGAGTGCCTGAGTCTGGTTTAGTAACCTGTGTCTACTGGGACGACAGAGCAGAGAAGAAAGGAGTGGAGGAGGACGGCAGGGAAGAAGATGATTTCAATGAGATGGGTTGGTCTGTAGATGGGTGTTGGGCCACGTATTCTGATGAAAACTACACAGTGTGCAGCTGCTCTCACCTCTCAACTTTCGCCCTCATCCTGCAGATTGGAGAAGAGGTAGGTTCAGTGTCTCTGTGTGTGTCTCTTTCTTTTAAAAGAAATCAATTAAATTTGACTTTCTGAACATGAACATGTTTGCCTTGTGTGCATTTTTCCAGCCTCCACCGGAGGATCCCTTCTTAGATTGGCTGAACCGAGTGTGTGTTACTATTGGTCTGTTCTTCTTTGCTTTGGCTGTTTTCACCTTCCTGCTGTGCAGCTGGAACCCCAAGATCAACAACACTGCTCGTCTTCATCTCTGCCTCAGCCTGGGCTTGTCTCACCTGCTGCTGCTGTGGAACGACAGATATGTTGAATATGAGGTATGCCATCGTCTGCTTTTCCTAGATGTGATGGGTGAAATAAAAATAAAATTTTGCATCGCAGAGTAAATTATGTACTGAATTTATTTATGCTCTGTCGTATGATCGTGCCGCGCACGTACTGAAAATAGCAGATCTGCTACTTTCTTTAGTAGTCTTTTGTCTGGTATAGGCATTCTCGTACATAGCTCTTCTGTTTGCTTGTTCTTGTTTCTTTACACCCCTACCCAAAATAATCATATTTTGGCCTTTGGTCCCGCATGGGAAATTCAGTTTGCAGCTTCACCGGCAGCCCAAGTTGTGAGACTTGCCGTTACGGGTTAATTAAGTGTCTTGCTCAGGGACCCCTGCAGTCCACACATTGCAGGGCCATGAATGAAACCCGGGACCTTCTGTTTCCAGGCATATTTGCACTGCATTGTAAAATGATTGGCCAATTTGTGCATTTCAATTAGTTAGTAACTTCACTGTCAGAGCCACTGATGAAGTCATTACAATAGTAGTTTTAACGCCGATACTTTTTGTGCTGTGCATGTGTTCGGCCTTTGATTGTTTTTAATTGTGCTTAATAAATTAAATTGACTTGACTTGACTAGAGGTCACCATTAAGATGTACAGAATGTTCCATGGCATTACAGTCAGTAGTTTTAGAGATATGTGAGCACAAAGTATCCCAGTGAATGCCTGTGCATCACTACACCACTGGATAAATGTCCTGCAGTGAAAGGTATGTCATAATGTTATATCTCCACAGCTGACCTGCACCGTCATTGCTGGGGTGCTCCATTTCCTGGTTGTGTCCAGTTTTATGTGGATGCTCCTGGAGGCTCTACAGCTCTACCTGCTGGTGTGGAGGCTCTCCAAGGTGCAGGTCATCCAGAGAGATGGACTCCCCCGGCCATACCTCTACCTGATTGGCTACGGTGTTCCATTTGTGATTGTGGGCGTTTCTGCTTTGGTGTATTCTGATGGCTATGGGGAAACTTCAGCAGGGGCGTGAGTAGCACAAATAGAGATACATATAGTCATACTATTAACCATTTATTTCTATTTGTCTGATTAATTCACATGTACAGTAGCACGGACAAATTTGTTTTGTTTCATTAAGCTGCAGGTGCTGGCTGTCAACAAATCGTAACTTCAACTGGGCTTTAACAGGACCAGTGATTACTGTCCTTGTAGTGAGTGTCAACATGGCAAAAAAACTAAAGCACATTAATGGGAAAATGGTCTATGTTTATGTACGATATATGGCCAAAGTCATGAATACACAATAACGGACACTGTTAGTCATTTATGTTCACTTCTTTTGTCAACAGAAATGTAATATATTATCATTTTTTTGCTTCAGCTTAATTGGATCTTGTTCTGTGCTACTCTCTGGAGTCTTAGAACTACCTTGGCCAACATGAAGAGTGATGTTTCTCACACAGACACCAGGTGTGTGTGTGTGTGTGTGTGTGTGTGTGTGTGTGTGTGTGCGCGCGTGTGCGCGTGCACGTGTGCGTGCACGTGCGTGCGTGCGTGCGTGCGTGCACTAACTGAGTCTCTGGATTTTAATTGGTCAAAGTTTGTCACCTATTAAATAGGTGGCAAACTTTGACCACATTATTTTGACCGTTCTACGCTAAAAGTTAACAGCTAACATTTTCTTTTCTTATGATTTTTTTTGGGGCTTTTTATGCCTTTATTGATAGGGAACAGTAGTCAGACAGGAAAGGGGGAGAGAGATGGGGAGTGACACGTGACAAAGTCTGTCTGGCTCAGGAGTCGAACCTGCAGCACGCTGTCCGGCTGACTTGGCAACATTTTTTTAATCAGACCATCTGTGATTGTAAGTTGATATTGTTGTTTTGTTAAAAATTTATATAGAGATTTTAAGGAAACTTGCTCTTCTTTGCAGATTAATTGTGTTCAAGATCGTGGCCCAGTTTGTCATTCTGGGTTGTACCTGGATACTGGGCCTGTACCAGTCCAACATCTTCTTTCAGGTGCTCTTTATTCTCCTCAACTCCCAGCAGGGCACCTGCCTCTTCATTGTTCACTGTCTGCTCAACAAGGAGGTAAATACAAGTATACAGTATGACCTAAGTTGTTTTGGACGAATCCGTGATAACTTTGCGGGTGAAAGGCTGAAACAAGTGCTGGTTTCAGCTGCACTAAATTGACTATTATGAATGACTATTATTAATGAAAACAATAAGCTCAATGCTGTACGTTACCATGTGACCGTTACCAAGTCAAAACACATATTTGTTACGATTTAACATTATCTGCTTTGCATTCATTACAGTAGCCATATGTTTTTTATTTATTTATGCCAGGTGCGAGAGGAGTACATAAAATGGCTCACACCAACGAAACCAACCTCTCAAGGATCTGTGGTGAGTCCCTTTGGACACCGTATGAACCTCTGTTTCAATGGATACAATGTAGTTATTATTTAGTCACAAGCTCTTTTTTGAATACTTCATTGGTTAAACCCACAAACTTTCAACCTGGTGTCCCTGTATTGGCCATGTCATTATAAGCAGAAAAAATAACAGAAATCTTTCTTCCAAAACAATAGAAATAGCAGATGTAACGCCATAGCAAAGCACGTCAGCTGCTATTTTTGTCACTTCATTTGCACAACACTATCAAACGATGCAGTATGCTTTATAGGCTATAGGGCATTCATTAATGAATACATATGGAAATATGTCAATAAAAGGTTTCTGCCTGAAAGCAACAATATATAATGTACACACAGAAAACGTGCATCACTTCACGTTATCAGCTTGCCCGGCATTGCTATTGCGATTGTGTTGCACCAATGTTATTGCACTTACAGCACAGCATGTTTTAATTTTTTAGTAGGTGAAGGGTACATTAATCAGTTATAATACTGTATGACAACTATACCAACTGCACACATTGCATTTGGTTATTGCATTACACACCTGTCAGTCCTGGAAGGTGGTCCCCTCTTTTGGAGGCTAGAGGATTAGCCAACCATCTGATTAGCTGAACTCAAAGCCACGGTTATGCCCCCCAGGCCCCAACACACCATGCATGAACATGGTTATTATTAAAACCGGGGGGAGGGGTCATTGAACCAGCCTACCTTATTAATGTTCATGTTTCCACAGAGAGATGTGCCATCTATCTCTGAGGACCTGGACAACTCTGAAGAGCAGAAAGGCCAGAGAAAAGATGATGGCTAAGTTAAAGAAATACTGTACTGTAGATCCACAAGTATAGCCTGTACTTGGTTTGGACATATTCCATTTTAGAATAATGGAATATAGAATGTATTTGAAAATGTATTAACCTTTTTTTATTTTGTAACATACCATTATTTTCATCCTCTTTTACTTATTTATTTATTTGTTCTTTGTTATCCCACGATTTTGTATCCCATTTTTCACGTGACCCCCTATTTCAATTATTTAACCATTACTATTTATTTTGAAAGCAAGAAATGTATCATTGATGTTTAGACCTAGTATCATAGTGGTAGCAATTTACAATTTACAATTTAGGCATTTAGCAGACGCTCTTAATCCAGAGCGACTTACATTAAGCAAGAACAAAAAGCATGGGAATACATCACATAAAAGCATTTATCATGAAACATGCGTAAGCTATTTATATGATCACCTATAGGCTACTGTATGTTTACCTGATCTCGCACAAGTCATGTAAGTTGCTCTAGATATGGATATGACATAGGAGTGTCTGCTAAATGCCTAAATTGAAAATGACATTTTGTTACTGCAGACATGAATGATACGTAGCTTGCGGAGTTAGTTCAGTCAGATATACTCGAGGGGGTTCATGCCGTGCTCAAGGGCGCATATTATACTCAAGGGGTTAATATGCTGCATTACTATGTGGGTGTATTCAGTGTGTCAATCGCTGATGTGGCAGTCTGACCAATTGGACGGGCTACTTAAGCTCACTAGACTGCATGCTCTTCCTGCCTTCCTTCTGCTTATGGTTCCTGGTTGTTGTTATGTGATCTTTGATCCCACCACCACCCCAGCACCACCGGTGAGCTCTGTTATTTATGTTCCCCATGGGGTTTTTATTGTATATCTATATCCCTGCTCGTAATGTTTAATGATGGTGTTTGATTGTGCAGAGCAGGGAGAAAAATGTAGCCGAACGCCAACATAAAATATTATATGCACACTTGTATTCGCATTCTATAATACATATTGGTTCAATCTATTCGTGAGTTGTCTGACTGAAGTATAGTCATGGCATTGGGGGTGCTTTTAGGATGAGGTTAAACCTAACACTCTGTTAATATTAAACTGTCTGAAATTAATGCATTAGAGGAAAGAAGTATACAGACTGTACTGTAGACCTGCAACCACTGCTGCCACATTTGCCTACATAGATTTGTAGCTACCTTTTCCAACATAGATGGCAATAACCTGTATGATTTCGTTTAGTTTGTGAGGTGAAAATTGAAAATGTATTTGTGATATAACTGGCATACTTGAGTACCATATTTTTAAACGATGTTCACTTGTAAATAAAGGAAGGTTTGTTAAATGTTAAGGTGTATTTAATAAACAAAATTAAGTCATGACACTGTATACATATAAAACAGTATTAACCAAGGGTTCAAATCAGGACCAAATTGTGGCATGAGGAGTAAAAGAAAGTAATGTGGTGTGCTCTCCTAAATTTCATTTACTGACACACACACACACACACACACAGGTTTAACATATACCAATACTATATATATATATATATATATATATATATATATATATATATACACACACACACACACACACACACACACACACACAGTACATACTTTAGCAAGATATGTCTATGCAGAGCAGAACTTAATTGCCCCTACTGTGCTGCAGACCATGCAGTATCTCCCCCACCCCCCTCCCTTTCTCTCTCTCTCTCTCTCTCTCTCTCTCTCTCTCTCTCTCTCCCTTTCTCTCTCTCTCTCTCTCTCTCTCTCTCTCTCTCTCTTCATTCTCGAGCTGCACACCTTGTTGCGGTGTCACAATATAATACACCTACATAATATATGTCCCCATAATAAAATAATGTTAAAATGAATGTGTTGCCAGTTTTTGACATAAGCAATTGTACACTATTAAGTGGGGTACTGTGTCAGCTGACATACGATTACGATATCTTGAACAAATACTATGAACATACTCTACTTATTCTTTCCAATTGCATTGGAATTACATTGCCTCAGTGAGCACAAATACCTTATCATCCAGACATTAGCATCCAACTCACTGATAAATTAACAACAAGGGCTGATAAGCCATTCTCATGGTTGGGAGGGCAACGAATGCTTGGCGACAATGCTTATCACATAACCACACCATATTTATTCTGACATGAAGGCTATAGTATGGTCGTACCAAAGGCTTCATATTAGTCGCTGTCAAACACTTTGGTGCCTGGTGGCTCAACCAGTTAGAGCAGTGGTTTTCAACCAGTGGTCCTTGAGGGGGTTCCAGGTGGTCCCCAGCTAAATGATGCGTTGGTAACAAAATGGACCCTTATTAGATGTAACTGCCGCCTGCCGGTGACACTGGGTTCTGCAATCATGTCTTTAGTTTGAAGTTTGTTATATTCTTTATTTATTGATTGACTTATTTTGTTACTTCTTGTTTATTTTTATACTTCCTGTCACCTGATTTGAAACTTCCTGTTTAGAGTGCACATACCTGAAGCCTGTTAGCTTCACTCAGTCACAAACACATAATGAGCAGACCAAGACTAGAGTGAGATAGGTGGAAGCACAGCATGTGTTTTAAGGCAACTGTGGCAAGGTATGAAATGTCTGTTAGTTTGTATGCAGCAATTCACACTAGTTGAAGTAATATTGAAGCAGTTTCAAATGTTGATGCAGCTTTGAAATGGTCCATTTTGTCCACAGTGCCTGCCTGTTTCTTGCTGTGCTACAGTATGCCTGTTTGAACCCCAGAGTTCCATGGTAGCTTTCTGCACAGACCTAGTGCCCCTGGTTAGCGGAGTGAGGTACAGGATTGTTTGTTTGTTGTTGGTTTCTTTTGATCTACGTTAGAGTTAATTGTAATTGTTGGTACTTTTATTTTGGGTTATGTTTTATTCTGCTTTGTTGTTTTCTGTGTTTGGTATTTATTTGTTCGTAAATGAATTGGCCACACCCGTTGAGACCATCCACCTTGTATTCTTTCACCAACCGAGGGCCGCTTAATTACATTAGATCTTTATCTCTTGGAACATTAACCCACATTGGGGAACAACCCACATTGCGGCTAGGAACAACCAACACCAAGTATTATCATAGCGAGTGGAAGGGAACATACCAATCAGAACACCTAGAGGCCAATCAGTACAATCCTACTTCAGGCCAATTAATCTTAACACACATGTGCGCACACATAACCCAAAGAAGATGGAAAGGAAAAGAGGGGACAAAACTGGACACCATGCAAAGAGGGTGACATAATTGAGTAGTCTTTGTTTGTTTTTGTGAATAAATATACCAGCTGGTTGAACTCTATAGACCTACCATGCATCGATCTGCACTGCATTCCAACTGCAGTGCTAACTTGGTCATTCTCACAGGCAGATTAGTAGAACTAGCTTGTAATTTCCTGGCTTTCTTTTCTGTTTGTATTGTCGGGGTGCAGCATTTACATGGGGCCCATAGATTTCAACTTTACAAGACAAATGATGGGAAGGGCTAAACAACACATTACCTAATTTACATTGTAAGGTTTTAGCTGACACTCTTCCAGAGACACCTTGAACCAGAGTCAAGTATCTCTTTATCTATTTTACTTCTGTCAGGATTAAAAAATAAATTATAATGTTCATTGGCATTCAACCACTCAACTTGTTTTGCTCACTGAGGCCTGGATCAGATGTTTATTCTCGTACATGCCCCAGAACAATAGTTCATGAGGAGTTGGCCCATTGGTGCAAGTGTTTGGGTCTTGAAATTATTGGTGCCAACGGACCCCATGTTGTCTGCAGCTTGGAACAACCCACATTGCGGCTAGGAACAAGTTAACAACCAACACCAAGTATTATCATAGAGTGGAAGGGAACATGCCAATCAGAAGAACACCTAGGGACACAGTTAAAACACACACACACACACACACACACACACACACACACACACACACACACACACACACACACACACACACACACAGAGCATAGTTATTTACATGCACGCACGCACGCGCTAGGCCTATGTCTGTTTGTTTTGTCAAGGTGTTGCATTTACATAGAGGCCCACATAGATATACTGAAGTGTTTTCAGGTTTACAATACAAATTTATAAGAAGGCCAAGACTACACATTTCCCGGTTTACATTGTAAAGTTTTAGATGACACTTAATTTCTGGGAACACTTTGATGTGTGCATAGCCAAGTAGTTCATGTAAACAAACAAATGTAAGCAAACTATCTAGAAAATGCCTGGGACTTAAGGAAAAAAGCAATGTACAGCCAGTAAGGGCTGTTTTGTTTTGTTTATTTTTGTTTTGTTGTACTCGTGTTGAGGAGACTATCAGCATTACTGTGTAAAAAGACGTGTATATCCAAATTATTGTAACTATGAAAAGGTGTCGTATAATCCCATGAGGGATGGGCCACGTGGTGCATGAAAAATGTTGAGAAAATGTAACGCTTCACCCATTTGTCATAGCAGCCAACATTTAGGGTCATGCAATATCATATGAAAGAATTACAGTAAAGTTACTGAACAGGTCTGCCACAGGATGAGACTCCTGTGGTCTTGTCATGTGTCCTGTTGTTGTTTACCATACACTACTGTATGTTAAAGCATTTGCATTTCTTTTTTGCATTTTTCAAGAAATTGCTATGCTGTGAAAAGTAAGACATCTGGCTTAGAGTGAGGGAAGACTGATGTATGGTGTATCTTTAGAGAAGGCTCAAGGCTCTGACATGATATTCTGTTTGTCAATTCTAGGTGAGTTGATTCATGATTTATTAAAACCTAAAACGATACATGATACATTTGTTTGTCTGTTTCTTTTTTTTTTTTTTACATGCAAGCATGCTATAATGAATTTATCATAGATAAGTGAGTAAATTAAAATATGAATTATTGATATTACATATCACTATTTATTATCCTTCTATTGTGACACAATTGTTAGAGCAGTTTCTCATTTGGGTCCAGTGTGTTGCTTAATCATTTCAAGGCATGTATATGATTGTAAGGTCAGTAATGTCCCTCTGCAGCTTATTGGACATTACAGTGTGCCATTGTGAAAGTGATGAATGACAATAATGTCAGGGTCGTGAGATGGAAGTTAATTACCAGAACATTTTTCTTGTTTTTAAATTTCATACTATAGGACCAATTAAAAATCATTGATTAAGTTGGTTCTTCAGAGAGTTTCAACTACCAACAACAGACATTAATTAGTTCAGGTTCACACTACAGGCTATTAGGACATGACCACCTGCTATGACCAATTAAAAATCAATGATTAAGTTGGTAGAATTTCAACTACCAACATTATTTTAATGGCTGTTTTTCTTTTGTTAATCTTTATCTTGAATCATTGCTATTGAATAAACAATTCTTGTTCTAATCATTTTTAACAATACATTTTAATTGATTATTTTAAATGTTCTAGTTAACATACAACGTTTTAGCTTTTAAGTTTGGTTTTATATGCCTATACAATATGTAGCGTTATTGGTTATGCTTTTGTAATGGTAGGCCTATATGCCATAAATGTATATGACTTTTGTGCATTCAATGAATCTGTCTGGTTTATTTTATGCACACTCATACGTTTTTCCAACAATTTATCGCAGTGCTGTTTGTCTTTATATTCCAGGCAAAGACTGTTTCTAGGTGTCAGGTGGGCCAGGAGTCAGGCCACACGTCAGTTATGTGTTGTGAGCTTGCAGGCTGTCTATTTCCATAAGAAGCACACACAAAGTTTAACACTCCATTGTCTCTGCCCTTCCCAGGTTTACTCTTAATCCCAGGTCACTGTGGTTTTCCTCCAGGTATGAAGACTGTTTTAGCAGCACAAAACATTGCAATTCTTAGCTCAACCAAGACTTGTGTACCACTACTACTACAAAAAACAAACATTTCTTGTTATTGTTATTGTGCAGGATCCTGTGATGGCTACGACAACATCACTGATCCATGGCGTAACAAAGATTTTACCTCCACCTCCATCCCTGGTTACCCCAAAAACGATTTACACATGGTGAACAAGTGGTGGCGCTTCACGGGCATTGGTGGAGACAGAGTTATTACAGCCTGTATTTCACATCATCACGGTGGAAGTTATTACCCCATTTACATTCCATTTGCATATCCATCTACTTTGTCCGAGACAGCAACAATCGGGACAGCATACGGATATACTAGTGCCTGTACTACAACACATTTTACAGTGAGTGTGGCTCTTTGCCCGGGAAACTTCTATGTTTACAAGCCAGCAAGCCACCCACACCCACACATGGCTTATGCAACATGTAAGTTGTTAATATCACAGCATTTCTTCAGTTGAAACTTGACTGTGTGTGTGTGATTTCCATCACTTCATTATGACCATGATCTTATGTGAGTGTGTGTTTATGTCTGTCCAGACCATGACATTTGTACCTCAGGCTCGTGTGGACCACTGTCTGAATGTACCAGTGGGGGAGGCTGTAGATGCATCAGTGGGTGTGAAATGCCTACAACCTCACACTTGCCCTCAGCTGACTCATATGGCTGTGTAGGTAAGCAGACCACAACCAGTTCGAAGTGCTCCATGCATACAATTAATTATACCAATGGTACTCAAATACTTTCATGTCAAGGATCCCCAAATTATGTTTTTGGCCTTGGATCCCCCATCGGAAATTATTTTTCCAAGGAAGGACCACCATACTAGACTGGCCAGGGACCACAACCACGTCACTCTGACTAAGTCATAAACAAATCCGATACGGCATGTAACTACGACCGCTGTGCCCATATGGTCGTTGTTCCGGACCACTGATCCAACCAAAATGCCCATATGGGCATATACTAATGACATCAGGGGTCTCCATATATGGGCATAGAAAGGACACAGACAGGTAGGTACAACAGGTACTCTGACAAAGCCCCCGACAAGTTACAACCATGACTCGGACATATTGGCGGTGCGACGTAGGTGTAAGGGCTGAACTTATATGTTCGGGCTGCATAGTGGTAATATTAAGTATAGGGTTAAAGTGGCTATATAGATTTTGATGCTATATTAAGTCATTTTGATGGGAACCCCCTGGAACCAACTCAATGACCCCTGGGGGTTCACGAACACCACTTTGACAACCATTATGACTGTGGCATCTCCCTGCAGACATAGATGAGTGTGCGAGAGACTCCTCCATCTGTGGTCCCAATTCTGATTGTTACAACACGTTTGGAGAATACAACTGTTCCTGTCAGGATGGGCACAAGGCAGAGGATCCAGCTTTACCACCTGGAAATGCAAACAAATGCATTGGTAATGTTGAAAATCCACAAATTAACAAACCTAACGCCTTCTAAAATCATGATAAAACACAGGCATTCCACGTATTGAGATAAAACAAACAGCCATCATATTGCATTGCTAACACAATTTGAATAATGCTACAGTGACTTGGCTGTAAACACTATCTCTCTTTTCAGATGTTAACGAATGTGATGACATCGACTGTGGTGATGGAGGGATCTGTACTAACTCCCCAGGAAATTACGACTGCAGGTGCCGGAATGGCTACCAGGTTGTACGTGGTGCAACTCCTGAATGCCAAGGTCTGTAAACAGAAGCTGACATCCATGCTTAACTTTTTCTCTGCCATCTAAGTTTATAATCGTAGCTAAAGCTAAAGGTGCTAACTACGTACATTTATAGACAACCGTATATTCCATACAGTATTATGAAAGCGGCGACCGTCAATTTACCTTTTAGCATTGCTCCGGTTACTATGAAGAGCCTCTGTCCCCACCAGCTATGGGATTTTTAAAATCCAGCTCCCCTAGAACCCCTTCAAGAAACCCAGTGAGTCCCTGAACCCAACTCTGAGAACCACTGAGCTAGCGTTATCACGTCACTTCTAAAGAAAATTGACATTCACATGTTTTAGTGGGTAATTGATATTTTGAAAGGCACTATAGATACTGCACCAGAATTTGTTTCTTAACATCACATTTGTGTCATGTATAGTACACAATTTAAGAAGTGCAATGATACTAAAGATATCCCCATCCTCAGATATTGATGAATGTTTCAGCTCCACCATCTGTGGTCCTAGTTCTATCTGCAGCAACACAGGTGGAGCGTACACCTGTGCTTGTCATCAGGGGCACAGACCGACTGACCCAAATGTGGGAATCAGCGAGAGCAACACGTGTGAAGGTATTTGCAATTGCAATAAGTCTGTTCTTATTAAGACCAGGAAGGAACAACGTATATATCACCGCATCTCCCTTTCTGAGTTCTATAGTGGCTTGACAGAGAGCAGGGGTTTTCACCTGTTTTCATGTAGAACCACACAAATTTACATTTATTAAACATTTATTAGTACATTATAAATAATCTTGTCCTAGGGACCCCAATCTGGAACCCCATTCGCCCATTTGCCTCTGGGGGGCACAACCTTCTCTTTTGTGTTAAACAGGAACTCTGGTTTGGCTCCTCTCCTTTTTCAGTCCAACTTCCTTTTGGGTGCTTCTGTGTTTATTCTTACTGAAAACATTAGGCTACATGTTTAAGGCAGTAGTGCTGAGATACTTCACAATCTGTCTTGAAAGATTATAGGGACCCTGAAATATTTGATAGGATATTATTTCTAATTAATTATCTAAATGCCATAATTGTACCCTATGAGAAGGTTTATCCGGCTAGCACAGAGGTAAAGTGTCTGATTTGGGTTCGATTCGTGCATGGCTGGGGACCCTCTGGAATACCTTCAAAGCTCTGAGGTCCCCAGATCCCACTTTGAAAACCACTGCTACATATACAAAGAAATTAACCTCAAAGTTTACATTGAAATGCATTTCACTGGGGGCACAGTTGGTAGTGCTGTCGCCTCACAGCTAGAAGGTCCTGGGTTAAATTCCCGCTCGGGACGCTGTGGGTGCTGGCGGCGTGTTTCCTCCTCCGCGTCATCAGTGCCCATACCCGAAGGCGGGGTTGGCGAAAGGGCCTTTCTGTGTGGAGTTTGCATGTTCTCCCCGTGTCCCCTAGGGTAGGTACCCTCACAAAAAACATGCAGTAATCCTGGTCACTAAACTGCCTCCCCCTGGCCAGCCGGGGCGCCTGATGGAGGGGAAAGGAACGTGTTCCTTCCACGCGCTACGTCCAACCAGGGAAACTCCCCCCTGTCATGTGTAAAGGAGCAACTTGGACACTCAGGCATGAAGGAAGCATGAGTTCAAGTCCGTTGCTCTTCCCTTGTCCCCCATATATGGGGACTAGGTTGGTGGAGGGTGTGTAGAGCCCAGGATCACATTAGATGATTGACACAGGGGTGAAAAATGGGTTACAAAATCGTGGGATAAAAAAAGAAAATATATTTAAAAAAAAAAGGCATTTCACTTAATATCATTAATAATGATTAATGATTAATGATTAATGATGTTAATGATTAATATCATTAACAAGGAACAATAGGCACTGAAATAATGCCATGTGGATATCCTGGCCTGGGGGGACCCAGGTCAATATATTTAATAGTTTTTAAGTGTTTAAATGTACAATATCAGCCATGTATCCTTATAAAAGCTAAACAAGTGTTTGACATTTGTTTCATGTATTTTTTTTACAGATGTTGATGAGTGTGTGACTCATGCTGCAATCTGTGGTCCTGATGCAAACTGCACCAACTCTGTCGGCGCTCACATCTGCAACTGCAAGCCTGGTTTTCGGCTGAACGATGCAAACCAAATAGCAAGATTTGCAAACCCATGCCAAGGTGTGTGTGATGATGTGTTCACGATTTTGTAGCTTCCAAAAGACTGAGTAAAGCCCAGAGTATTGGCATGTTCTCTCCTCCACAGATATCGATGAGTGCAGTGAGACACCAGTGACAAACCTATGTGGACCAAACACTGTGTGCCACAATCACCCTGGAGCTTTCCACTGTGCCTGTACTGATGGATTCTTCCCTTCAACTGGGATTCAGTGGATAATGGGAGTCTCTGTTTGTGAAAGTGAGCACAGTCAGCACAAAGCGGTGGTTCTCAAACCTTTTTAAATTCAAGGAGACCATATCACCCATTAAGTGTCCAGGCATTAAGGGTCCATTTGGTTCCATTTGTAAACACTCAGAGTAACAGACCTCTAAGGATCCATTTATTAGAACCCCCTCAAGGAACGCTGAGGGTCGAGAACCACTGAGTTAAAGAATAACAGAATAACCGATTTCAGTGTATAGTACAGTATATGGGTTTCAGCACAGTGCTTTGTTAGGAGCTGTTAGGTGTTAGGTGCTGATTCTGTAGTTCATTTTACCTCTCATTTTGAACCTTCTGTTGAAAATCAACAGGTCTTACAGACATGCTAGATGACATCACACCTGTGGAGGTGAGTAGGATCTTCTGTAGGATATTCTAGAGCTATTCTCATCTCACAAGCTGGCAGTTAACTCCATTATCATTCTAAACCTCCATGGTACATAGTGACATTCATCAGATCATCACCAAGCTTGATCAATAATGTGCTGTATTACTTTGACAGATTTCCTTTCAGCAAATGTGTTGCGTTAATCACTTACCCACAGCTGATACGAGCTCACAATGCATTATGACTGCTTCACTGAATATTAGCCAGCTATTATGACATGCCCATTTCATACTGTGTCTCTCTAGGCTATGACAATCCTCTCCCAAACAAGTACTTCTCTTAGATAAGTTTTTTCTGCTAACTGCAGGGACAGACAAAAGAGAGAGCTTTCCTTGACCACATGGACAAACAGCTGAAGGACAATCCTAATGTGATCCTGCCAGAGTCGGTCAGTAGAAAGTACAAAATACTAATTTAACATGTCCATCTCAGGAAAACACATTAATGACCTCCTTAGTGTACTAATCTATCCCTTACCTGTTCATGCTTGTTTGCGAGGGTTTTAGCAATATGAGCGTATAGGTTTTAATAACGTTCTTCTTTCTCTCTTTGCAGACAGTGAAGACCATCTTCTCTGTATCTATGGCTATGGTAGGCCTATAGGCCCACTCGCTAACATACACAGTACAGTACATGTGCAGCCATGTACTGTAGCATTTAGAGAGACTACACAGAGATGTCTCTATAGAGACACAAGGTTGTTCCTTCAACCAGTTGAACACTACATACTTAATCGACCGGAGTTGCTCTGAGATCTCCTTTTGTCCCTCTACCTACAAGCTTGCAGATCTACTGAGTATTCACCTATGTTAGCCAAATATGTGTCTATTATGAGTCATACATGCCCATAATTGGGACACATCTAGTTCATGTTATTTAGTTAACAGCAATAACTGAAATTCCCCCAGGGACTAACTGGTCTAAGTCCACTGTCAAGGTCACAAAAGGTGGTGAAGACAAAAGAAGAACATGGGGAGATGGGGAGTGTTATCCTGAGCATTTCAGAGCGGTTGGCGTCTGCCCTGGTGGATCCTACTGCCAACAGCACCAACAAAACCATGGAGTCTTCAAGCGTGGGTAAATTAAATGGCTGGGTTCCCCGAACGCATTTAGTGTAAGACTTGTAGTGCTGCACATGCTCAGATGCCCTCTAGGCCGCACACAGAAGCCTGTGATCATAGACATTCCATGCATAGATGTGCCACGCATTCCGAATTTTAATTTAATAATATTTGAACAGCTGACAGTAGGCTCTTTTTACTCTTAAAAAAAATATATATATATATTATATATATATATATATATATATATATATATATATATATATATATATTATTATTTTTAAGAGTAAAGAGAGCCTACTGTCAGTGTCAGCAGTCCAAATATTATTAAATGTGCTGTGATGAGATATGGCAAGTATAATCTAATATTGTACAGACGAGTTAGAACATTTTGCATAAGTAAGTAATATATTAGATATTGTACTTTACTTGGTAGGTGCATGAGAGAAAATAGCAAGAACAAGAAGTCCTGAGAACAGCACAGAGTCAGGGAAGCTGTTTGTGTGTCTGATGTTATGGTTCTGGATTTGTTACTGCATGGAGATCCACAATCAGTGTTTCCTTATAACAGATTTGAATCTACAAACAATTGGTCCAGACAGCAGCGATGACGACATTCCTCCTCTGTTAGTCAAAGGACACATGATGGAGATCAACCTGCAGCTCTGGCCAGAGAAAACAATGGTGAGAACAGAGTTGAATGACATGAACACTAGTATCCCTATTCTGGGGCTCACAACAACTACAAATAGTGAGCTTGTAGGAAAACATGGAAGGGGCCAAATATTATACACATGGGGGACTCCAGTCAACTAAGTATTTAGGCTTTAAGTGATTAATATGAAGATGATAGAAGATTGAATGCAAAATTGTCTACTGTATGTTCATTGACCAAGCGGATCAACAGGTTCTGCTGCAGCCGCCTTCATGACTCTTAATGGATCGAAAGTCTCCTGAGTGATCACTACTTTAAGAGCAAGAACAAGACGGAGATGTACTCAGACATCATCACAGCCACCCTGCCCAAAACCAACCATACCCAGCTCCCCGAGCCGGTCAACTTCACCATCCAACACAAGAAGGTGCTCCGAGTCCAAACATGTATTATTATTCTTAAGGACAATACTGATTGTATGATCCTTTTCTGATGATCTATACAAGTGATTCCTGTTTCTTGTGCTTCATTGCCTCAGAGAGTGCCCGAGTCTGGTTTAGTAACCTGTGTCTACTGGGACGACAGAGCAGAGAAGAAAGGAGTGGAGGAGGACGGCAGGGAAGAAGATGATTTCAATGAGATGGGTTGGTCTGTAGATGGGTGTTGGGCCACGTATTCTGATGAAAACTACACAGTGTGCAGCTGCTCTCACCTCTCAACCTTCGCCCTCATCATGCAGATTGGAGAAGAGGTACTGGTAGTCTGTGTGTGTCTCAGAGGGAACAAGTACACGTGCAGTAGTGGCTGCAACTATATTGATTATTTTCTCAGCAATTATTTTGTCAATTACATTTTTGATTAATCAAATTATCATAGAAGCTTCTTATATATTCTTTACATTCTTCATATGTAAATTAATCGATGAAATCACTTAAGCCCAATTTATATTCTGTCACATAATGGCATCGTGCAAAAATAAGGAAAACAAGAAAACCTATAATGACCCAAAATAATGACCCAAAATAATGCCCAAAATAGATATATTTTTTATATAGTCAATTCAATTGATTAGTTCAATGAACTGTTGCACCAATATGCTGTGAGTCAAACATGTTTGCCTTGTGTGCATTTTTCCAGCCTCCACCGGAGGATCCCTTCCTAGAGTGGCTGAACCGAGTGTGTGTTACTATTGGTCTGTTCTTCTTTGCTTTGGCTGTTTTCACCTTCCTGCTGTGCAGCTGGAACCCCAAGATCAACAACACTGCTCGTCTTCATCTCTGCCTCAGCCTGGGCTTGTCTCACCTGCTGCTGCTGTGGAACGACAGATAT
>NC_139708.1:35807087-35809587 GCF_964188405.1 Protomyctophum parallelum
CTGCAAGCCAGTCGGGTAGTTGGAGTGCTGATTGAATAATGAATTGGAGCCATTAGCATCATTAGGCTTTCTGTGACCTGGGTGCACTGAGGGCCAGAGACTCTGTCTTGTGGTCCCACTGACATAATTATGGCCTAGAATTTGCATGGTGGTCAATGAATGATGCATCACAGCAGCAGTGAATCGCTCTCAAGCCTATGGCTAATAACAGAATGCTCGTGCAACACATATTGCTTTAAAAACACAATGTGTATTTTCCCTGATTCCATGTGTAAGCGAATGTGAAATCAACATCTGTGTCTACTTTGCATCAAATCTAGTGTGATGAAATATGTTTCTATGTGGCTCTTAGTGAGCCAACTAGAAGCATATGTGTCCAGGGCTAATTTCACATACCGCTGGACTGATCAGCACCACATTTCATATATATGTGTCCAGGGCTAATTTCACATACCGCTGGACTGATCAGCACCACATTTCATATATATGTGTCCAGGGCTAATTTCACATACCGCTGGATTGATCAGCACCACATTTCATATATATGTGTCCAGGGCTAATTTCACATACCGCTGGACTGATCAGCACCACATTTCATATATATGTGTCCAGGGCTAATTTCACATACCGCTGGATTGATCAGCACCACATTTCATATATATGTGTCCAGGGCTAATTTCACATACTGCTGGACTGATCAGCACCACAGTTCTTGTGCCTGCTGCCAGTAGGCCAAATAAATAAATTCTGTTATAAAATAGCAACACATATAAATATATGTAGTTTTAGTAAACTAGAGTTCGATGCAGCCCGCCTACTTTGCACGGTCGATCGACCACTATATGGAGATCTCGCCATCTGTCCCTTTTATGCCATATACAGTATGGGCACTCCACATTTGAGCGTGTGTGTGCGCGTGTTCGTGTGTGTGTGTGTGCGACTGCGTGGATGCGTGCGTGCTTGCGTGCGTGCACCCCATAGCGATGATTTGATTGGCCGAGCACCCAATAGTGATGATTTAATTGGCTGAGCAATGTACATATACATGAGGACAGATTGAGGACAGAAAATTGAGGACGCCAATTAAAAGTGATTAGCTTTGAGGATGAGGACTTAATTAATAAAATAACTTGAGGATAAAACGTGACGACAGACAAGTGAGGACGCCAATTGTGATTGGCCGGAATGTGAGGATGTATGATGACAAGAGTCTCCGACATGCTGGCTCCCTATAAGCCTATAAGCCTACACGTTCACTCAGGTCCTCAGAAAAAGCCTTCCTTGAGACCCCCACAGCCCATCTTATCACAAAAGGTGGCAGGGCATTTGCAATCCGGCCTCCCAAATTATGGAACGCCCTACCCTACCTATTAATTTAAGACTTGCAAAATCTGTGTCATGTTTTAAATCCCTTCTAAAAACCCACCTTTACGTTAAGGCTTTCTCTTAATTACCTTTTGCATACCTTATTCTATTTTGTGTGTATGCTTTCATGTTGTCCTTGCTGTCATTCAATGATATCTTGTTGTTGTTTTTTACCCTGTTATGTACTAAAGACCTGGAGGCGTGATCAATGCCATTTGGCTATTCTGAGTGGCCAACGAGCATTGATCACGCCTCCAGGTCTTTAGTTTACTCAAGTTAGGTAATAAGACCTGGTACTTAAGACATGCAAAATACAGCCCATATGTCTTGAAATGTGCTATATAAATAAATTCATTGTCATTATCATAAGAGCACCCCTCGCTTTTTCCCCGTACTGTTCTGTTGCAGTGCTGGCATTTGGTTGCTTGATATAATTGCTATATTTGTTGGGTGGAATTCTCCCAGCCAGTAGCTTGTCATACTGACTGATTCCCCCACCTGCTCATTTTGTTCACTAATCATCATAGCAATAGCAAACATTCATTCCTTCACTGAAGATTTGTGACTGTCAGCAACTATCATATGTAACCAGATTTGACTGAGAGCCTGCCATCGCGCAAACTAGTTTTTATTATTTATTTTTATCCAAAATGAGTTAATAGCACAGGCAGACTCTTCACATACTACAGCATGTCTGAAATAAATGTCACAGCTGAAATCGACATGTAAATATGAAATAAATGCTTAAACATGTAGCTAGGTGTTTGTTAGACCACAGAAGTCAACCTTTCAAGCCTGTTTTCTCAACTCGCTGTTTTCTGCAAGACATTACTCTATACACCATATCTCCAAAACTGGTGGATCAAACTGAACAACCAATCTGTCAATTTGAAGCTATGATTCACTGCTTTCATATATGACATGAAAAATCCAATGGCAGTCCCTCAGTCACATATGTGTCACATAGTGTGCATGCAAAGTTAGCCTCATCTAATCTTATGAGTTCTGGTCTGGTATCATGGTCCCATCCTTTCCTCTTTTCCCATATATATTTATATTATAGTTATCTAAATAATGTCTAGAATATATTTAGGTGGAGCAGTAACCCAGACTGTCCCAAGATGTCTGTGGTCTC
>NC_139708.1:35814587-35892087 GCF_964188405.1 Protomyctophum parallelum
GAGAGAGAGAGAGAGAGAGAGAGAGCGAGAGAGAGAGAAAATCACTAGGAAGGCCATGTTCACACTGTAAGCACCATAAACATGCAGATTTCATAATGCTTCAAAACACCATGCCAATTGTATGAAGTACAGTAAATAGCTATGGCATATCACGTTAGCTATGCAGTTACACTTTGTGTCACCCTATACAGTGTATGTCATTCAGACATTCAGTTAATTATCCTTCCAAAACCATCTTTTGTATACCGGTACATGTTGAATTCTTCATAACCTTTCTGGCTGAGATGCAACAAAGACTTGAGACTGCCTAGGCAGCATTCCTTTTTGGGTTTATGATCTGGTCGGGAGCGGATGATCTTCCGTCATGTTGTCACTGGCACTTAATAAAACCAGAACTTCCTTTCCCTCAAACCGGAAGAATAATACCTTCCCCCACGGCCCAGGATCATCATTTTAGGGCCTACCCAATAAAATAGAATTTCCCGGTGGGATAACAACGGTATACAGACGCTAAATAGTCTCTCACATTTATATTTATTTTGTATTTGAAAAATCAGCTGGGAATTAATTTGGGTACTTCTGGTTAATTCCGGTAGTTCCTATAGTTTTGGGATCCCTCCTGATGACTATACACACCAGTGACATGACGTAACATTATCATTCGCTCCCAACCGGATGACACAGTGATTTAGTATCACAAGGCTTTCCTCCGAGGTGGAAAGCCTGGCTGGTGACGTGATGTCAGCCGTATGGTGATGTGTTGAAGGTAGAGAGAGACAACAAACAGGCTAAATGGAAACTCTCCCAGAATCCATCCAGAGTTCAGAGAGCTCCAGTAGCTGACCAAATGGTGCATTGACAACTTCATTACAATACTCCCCCGTTAAATACCGATGGTACTTAATTTATTTTATTTTACTCTCTACAACATAAAATAAATAAAAAGTCTAAAGGGCGGTTAACACCAACACCAAAACTCTAAACTAACTATATTCCATTGCCTGTTACACATAGTAAGGCCTACTGTATGGTGTGGACTCTGCCATCCTGAGTTAGAACTTGCGTTTTTATTAAAAATAATGTTAATTTTGGCTTGTGTGTGGTGCTAGGTGAAAGATCACTGAGTTACTCAGGTGGTTATATGGCTCATCTTCTGCTGGGGAGCATGAATCTATTCAACAACAATGTCACGGCCGGGGCAGCCCGTGCCCTATACAGTACATAGACAATGATTGGGGACATTGCATAAACTTTACTACACCTGCTTCCAATTAATTAACAACAATCAGCCGGCTTGGACGTGGCGGGTCCAAGTTGTAACATGTATGTTCTATGTATTGATACTGTAACTGAAATTCATTGCTGAAGTATACAAATTGTTTTAAATGTATTTATTGATTTGAAGTTGAAGTGATTGTGAGTCACACCTCCCCTCTGATTGGGAAGGTGCCAAGTGCTGCAGAGGAGGAGGGGTGTTTCGGGTGATTCGAGAGCAATGTTATTTAAAACAAAACTATAGTTTGTGTATGAATGGACGTCTGTAATTTAATGTTTAAGTTAATGTTAAAACCTTCAGTAATGGTGGGTTAACTCATTTGCCTTTGTTTGCTTATGGTGAGTTAATTGAATTGCCAATTTGCTGTGATATGGTTTGGTATGTCTCACTCCTATAAAAGGGAGCCTGCAGCTGATGTGTGGGAGTTAGACCTTGGTTGACACACAGGTAACAGCCTAAGTGAGAGCTGCCAGGACCCTTTGGAAAGTAAGGGTATGGCCTGTTACAGCTTCTCCTTGTTTTAGGTGTTGTTCATTAGTGCTGTCTTCAAGTGTGTTTATGTTTGTACATCTGACCATCTGTTATTTTGGCCAAATCTTGTTTTTCGTCTTTGCCGAGGCCGCACTGTACCATAATCTGCACTGGACTGGAAAGGTGAATAAAAACCCTAAAAGGGCATTCTTGGACTCTTCTGTCTTTTTGGAGCCTTGGTCGGTCGGCCAACTTCACAAAGTTCCATAATGGCAATATCCAGCCAGTAATGAACCGTTTTCAATGTAGTGACCAACATGTTGAACAAATTGAATACCCCAATAAAAAGGTAAAAGGTTCTCTATCTCTCTCTCGTTTCATCTCCAAGGATTAATTTATAATCATAGTTACACTCCTGTTGAAATGATCTGTAAATGTAGAGAGAGATGGACAGAAACTGTAATAGCCTACAAATTGAAAAGAAATTGAATCCCTCAATAAAAAGGTTCTCTCTCTCTCTCTCTCTCATTATAGTTACATTCATGTTGAAATGATCTGAAAATGTAGAGAGCGAGCATGGAATTCTCTTCATGTTGTGAGTAAATGGTCACGCCCCCCTCCTAGTATTAGTGGATAAAGTACAGTTTTAGACCGCAGCGGAGGGGGCGCCGTCTCAAGCGAACTTGAGCCTCGAGAGTCACCACCGAGCACCGAGCGCGAGAGTTGCCGTGTCGAACGTTGTGAAGTTCGCTTTGCCGACTCAGCCCCGTTTGAGTTGCGACCCGATACTGACAGAATAGTAAATCATGTTCTGGTGAGAGCGTTTGACCCGACTGCCACTCAAAGTGGCTACTGACCAATCACAGCGCGTCCTTACTCAAACACGAACAGGATTCCATGCTCGCTGTAGAGAGTGATGGACAGAAAGTTTTATAAGGGACAAAGATATATAATGTAATATAAATATATAATGTTCGTAATAATATGAAAAAGATAATGCACTTCACATTTGCAACAAACTGCACCAGTATTAATAGCTTTTCTTTTGCAGAGCGGGATTCCCTTGAATCTGGTGTCCCATAATGGTGACACCAGAGGAAAGGCCACAGGGTCACCACAATCAGCTGGGTTCCTCCAGGGTGTGTGAAAGCCAGTAGTGTTAGAGATGAGTGATGGATGGAAGGACATTGCCATCCTTAGAGAGCCACTGTTAGCAGGGATGGAAAGAAAAACAGATGGATCGCTGCATGGCGAGTTTATATGATGACAGAGCAGGAACACGCCACGGCTGGAGAAAATGCTTCACTTATCGCATGAGCAGTTGACAAGTTGTGTGTGGGTCACGCACTTGTCACATTCTTTGTGGTGTGTATTTGTGATGTCGTGCTGTTCTGAACTGCCTTTGCTCTGAAAATATTTTCAATTTAATCTATCACTAATTTGGGCACTATCATATCATTTCCACTATTCTTTTGGGTATACAATAGGGCTTAACCCTTTCTGACCGGGCACCCATTTTGGTGTCAGCATCATGTCATGCTTTAGCTATTTAAAAATAGCAGATCTACAAGCTCATATCGCGCCACCGAGTGGCGCGATACGAGCTTGTAGGTCTGCTATTTTTGAAAAATCGAAGAACGACTGACATAGAAACATAGCTTCTTCAGAAAACTGTCAGGATGTAGAAGACGTTTATAGAATCTGATCTCAGGTCAGAATGGGTTAATTGTTTAGGTCTGCAGGCTATACCCAGTGAGAAGGAGAGGAGCGGAGTGAGGGGAAAAGCGAAAGTCTCTGACATGATGCAACCCTTTATAGCCCCCATCCTCAAAACACACACCCAGACGCACTTACACAGCTATGTGCACGTATACTATAGGAATGTGCATCTCTAGTGCTAGCAATGTGGCTGTGTGTTGATTTCCTGATAGGCTCTGAGTCTGACTAGTAACTACACCTAGATGGAGATGTAACATACTGTAGCCTACATTACATGGAGTACAGTGTGTGTGTGCACATCCATTCGTCTGTCATTGGCCCCTTTTCCACCAAAATAACTTTGGCTCTCGAACTGGTTACGTTCTAGATTCTTGGAACCACTGCATGTGCTTTCATGGAACCGGCGGCCATGTTTTGGTTGCGAACCAAGTTTTAGGGTTCTGAACCAACTGTTTCAAGATTTGGTGGGAAAAAAAGAACCAAACCGGTTCAGCCCCATTGTGAGCTCGTATCGGCTATGTTGGAATAGCTCAAATATAAAATGGGGTTAAAGTGGTTTAACATTTTTGGCGGACCCCCTGGAACTCCCTCAAGGACCCCTGGGATTACCAACGTTGAGGAACACAGATCCATATAGGAAGCAAAGACGTATTTTCGGCCTTTAGTGTGCTTTAACTGTAGTATATGTATGTGTATATGTATGTGTGCCCTGTGGTGGGCCTGTTATCTCTATCTCATCTCTATCCGGGTCAGTGAGCCTGCGGTGGAGGTTGAGATGCAGGTGAAACAAGCCGTGCAATGAGCAATCAATACAGAAACAAATCTTCCCTCTCCCGAAAGTCAATATTCATATTGACTAGGCAACGTTCTCTTTTAAATCCAGGGAAGTCGTCGCTTTGGTGTAGTGGTGTCATCTCACGGCTCACGGCCAGTAACCACCTCGGAGTACGACGAGGCACGTACACCCACACACAAACGTGTGCGCATGCACACACACACACACACACACACACACACACACGCACGCACACGCACACACACACACACACACACACACACACACACACACACACACAAACACCGCAGTCAGGCTCTCTTCATTCGTATAATAATGTGAACGGGAAAATGAAATGTGAATGTTGGGTTATACCGATCAGTGACAGTGGACCCAAATGTGGATATAGACAACGAACGGAGTTTATTGCAGGATAAAGGGTAATGAGGGCAGGGTGGAGGGAAGGAGGGAGAGAGTGGAGACGGCGCATGCCTGTGCCAGGCTGCACTGGATGGCAGAAGGCAGAGTTGAGCTGAGTGAGCGTGCCTGGCAGGCAGCGGAGAATCTCCAGAGGGCTTTGCAGGTGAGTTAAGCAGGCAGGCAGGTTGGACTGTTGGACAGGAATCTTCCCAGTGTTGTGGTTTTCAAAGTGGGGCCATGGGCACTGCCCACCTCAAAATGCAATGCAAAATGTGAGTGTCATTCTCTAAATCTCACAAAGAAAATAGCTGCTATTTTATATGAGCTCACATTCATTGTTCAGCTTACAGTCATTTTATTTTTTAAAGCCTTTTTTTTATTTATTTTTTATCCCACGATTTTTTGGGGGGGGCAGCGGACTGACCTCATGCCTCCTTCTATGCATGAGGAGTCCAAGCTGCTTCTTTTCACCTGACAGCCATTTCACAATTGGCGGGCTGCAGCCAGAGGCTATTTGGCTATTTGTGGGTCTGGGTCCTCCTTTCCTTGTGCTCTATAGGTCCACACCCAAGTCAAAAAACTTCCCTTATTAGTATTATTAAAAATTATTTAAAAAGAATTACATAAAAAAATGTAATTATGTATGCATGTATTTCGTGTATGTGTATATATATTTATGTATTTAATGTGAACTGTTTTCTGACTATCCTTGGGATTGTGGGTGGGGGGTGGGTGGGATAGGGGATTGAGTTATTTTTTATTTTCATATTTGATATGTCTCTGTTTAATGCTTGCCCCTGGGTTTGTCACAAAAACTTTAATAAAAAGATTTTGAAAAGAAAAAACGTCCCTTGGCAAAAAACAGACAAAAAAAAAAGATTCATACTCGCTCAAAGCACCTTGGGTAGCCTCCTCTCTATGCTCCTCGATAAACAATGATCACGATTTTCAGGTCACGGCTGGAGGTTAGATAAAAAAAATACCTGCTTAAGGGAGAGAGAAACACAGTGGGATACATAAATGGGGCCATGACATTGTGGGTGTGAATATGAAATCATAATATAATTTCAGTCAGGCAAACTGCAAAGGCTTAGAAAAGAGAAGAGTGTCTGTGTTCAGTACATGTGGTTACATGAGGTTCTGATGTATGTGTCAAGGATTAGTATTTTTAACTGTAACTGTGGAATTGACATTAGCTGTGAAGTACACTTAACTTGAAAAACTGAACATCATTAAGTGAGAACGCGACAGACAGGTGACACTCTTCATCTTCACAGATAGGTTGTTAGAGGGCATTTTCATTCTAAATGGCTGCCTCACCTCAGTGTTATTGTTGTTCCTATGTTCTATTTGTACTTATTATACCTAATGTAACTCCCTGCCACTGCCATCCTGTAGGGGTGTTAGGTCCCTTTTTGTTGTTCTCACTTTATTGTAATTCTGTTAGTTAGGTTAGTTGGTTTAATATTGTATTTTTGTTTCTTCTTGGTTAGTTAGGGGTAAACCTTTTGTTTTCTAGTTAGACCATTTTTTTCCTACAAAGCACCCTGAAGCCAATACTTATTTTGATCTGAAAAGAACAAAGAAATAAATCAATTGTCTCTGTTGACAAAAAAAAGTTATTTTTGAAAACTGTCTCGTCCATTATTATGTTATTTCCCCTTACCCTAGACAGGGGGTCGTGACAATGTCACAAAGCAATGTACGTCATTCGGAATTGCTTTTTCCCCTAGTACTTTGTTGTTTGTTGACTTACAGGGGTGAAAGTGGCTTGAAGTTCTTGCCGGAACTCCCAGAGATGAACAAAAAAAAAGATGAATGAAATCAAACATATTTCTTCTTGAATATACTTGAGCAAAAGTATACGTTACAATAAAGTACAATTTATTCAAAACGTGTTACTAGTACTAGTACCCATGCACTTCTGCAGACTCCCATTAATGTGATAATGAATACTGATTTAGTGGATTCAGTTGGCAGAAAACTACTAAATAGGCCTACCTGTAATTTGCTGTAAATAGCATTCATAGAAATTATCCAAAGCACTAGTTGACATGCATGAATAGTATATTTGCTCTTGTCTAGAGAGGGAAATGATTGGTTTACTCCTGGCCCTTCCAGGTAACACATCGCTGACTAAGTCCCTTTCCACATGTCCAATGGTTTAAACCCTTAGAATAATAAATGTGCATGTCAAGTGTACGCTACCCCACTCCATAAATGACATCCAAACAGAAACACAGATTGCATTGTGGCAAAAACACAACACGTGTCATAGCTTGACTTGTTTGACAGCACTATCATCAGTGTTGTGTAACCTTGTGTTGATTTCACGTTAATATGTATCAGACATTTAACCACTAGCACGCAAATCTCTTTGCCGAAAATAGCCGATCTACAAATGTGTCGCTGAGTGACACGTTGTGAGCTTGTATATCTGCCATTTAGGCAAATAGTTCCCACCAAAATAGGGTAGGATAGCTATTAGCTATAGGCTATATAGGGTTCATGAGGTTCAGGTAAAAAAAAATCACACCCGTGTGAACTGAGTGGTGCATTGTTCCAGATGAATTGGCATAACAATGGAATTGGGGTGAAAATAAGAACAATTGTTTCAGTCATAATATTAAGCAATGTCTTCATATTTCATCATTGGCCTGAGGCAGTGTTGTGACTAACGCCCTTACATCGCGTTACGTTACATAACGTAACTACTATTTGCAGTAACTTGTAACCTACCGCTTTACATTTCCCCATTCCATAACGGCCTTATAGTTATTGTGCGAGCGTTACCCGCATTATGGCGTTATGTCAACTTATGTGATCAGTGAAAAGTCTCGCAGCTCCGTGAGTCTATCATACAGGCGTCTCTGTGCTGCTGACTGCAGTGCAGAGAAAGAGAGCGCTCTCTGTGTTGACAGTTTCGTTTGTGCAGTCATACTAGCCTCTGAGGCCACATGGCTTGATACACCCTAACTTGATAAAAGCACGTCGCATTGATTGGCTAACGTAGGGCCAGATTTCAGGGTAAACCAATCAGAGACAGTCTACAGGGTGGGCGGGCTTACTGGCTGTCGTAAACAGTAACAAATTTAGTCACAGACACACAAACCCTTGTAACGCATACATAGACACTACACAGACAGAAATCGCGGGTTGAACGAAAATCATCATAATACAGCACCACACGCTAAAATGACTAATGCGGATCATGACAGCGAGATCGGTTGCTTTGGGGGTTGGAAATATCGATTTTAAATCGCCACAGTAGCATGTCACCAAGAGTCAACTTGACAAAATGATTGCTAGGTAGCCTATGTTGTTGAGGAAATGCTTTCCCTCTCAACGCCGGTGGAGTCTGTTCCTTGGTCAGCAAAATGCCAGTGAAAGCAGGGCCAATGTGCAGAAATACATTTTCCAAATACCTGAACAGTGAATATTCTAAAATGGAAGATCAGCTCAAAAATACATTTGATGAATTAGAATATCTCTATAAAGATGCCTGTCAAAATTCCTGAACTCCACTACATTTCATAATGTTAAGAGGGAGTTGTCTTTTCTCTTACTGTGCGACAGAACAAAAAACCTTCTTTTAAATCGTTTTTTATATTATTATTTTTTAAGTAAAGTAAAGTAAAGTAAAGTAGTTACTTTCATAATTTAATGTAAAGTAATGTAACAAATTACTTTTTTAGATAACGATAACTATAATTCCTTACTTTTTAAAAGTAACTTCCCCAACACTGGCCTGAGGTCAGTTCTACCCACACATCCGAATACTAAACTGTAGAAATGGATTAGATTTGGGACACTATTTTTTTTACTGAATTAGGAGCATTAGCTGTGTTGACACAATAATCCCTGACCAAAATCCTTGGCTTGTATTCTTGGTACTTTAATATCCCTAGCCTGGTCACAATTAAGGAATGTGCATTTATGTATAACTTAATGTAGCGTGACTGCAGTGCATGAATTCTTACGTGTGTGTGTGTGTGTGTGTGTGTGTGTGTGTGTGTGTGTGTGTGTGTGTGTGTGTGTGTGTGTGTGTGTGTGTGTGTGTGTGTGTGTGTGTGTGTGTGTGTGTGTGTGTGTGTGTGTCTAAGTGGTGTAATGAGCTTTGCTGCAAGAAATCAATTGTCGTCATTTTCCATATCCCGTAGTTATGATCGCTTAAATTAAAACATGATGATCGTGTAGTGATTGTTGTGAATATGAATAACTAAACAAACAAGTAACAATGATTCTGTCGCAAGTTGGAGATGTTGAAGAGCACACATCACCCCTAATTTAGCACAGAAATAGCAGATTTACAAGCTTATAGGCAAAAGAAAAAGTTTGGTGTAGGTACCAAGTACAGTACAGTACAGTACAGTACAGTACAGTACAGTATAGTATAGTATAGTATAGTATAGTATAGTATAGTATAGTATAGTATAGTATAGTATAGTATAGTAGTAGTATAGAGGTTTTAACAATGACTAGAACCCTAGGGCAGTTGGAAACGAAGGACTCTCAGTGTCACACTGGGAGGTACTTTTTGTTTGGAAGTGAGATTTCTGGTGATAAAAACTCTGATGGACCCCTCCAGAGAGAGAGAGAGAGAGAGAGAGAGAGAGAGAGAGAGAGAGAGAGTGGGACAGAGAGGGAGGATGGAGGATTATCTCCCCACCATTCTCCAGTTAATCCACGATGTTCCACAGCAGAGTGTGACAGCTCCAGCAGCCTAAACTGCTGCTACCTAAAGCTTTGTCCAAGCATGATATTGCATTGTGTCTGGAGGGTGCTGGCAAGAGGATGTTTTTTTTAATGGATGGTGGTTCCTAGCCTAAGATTTAGACACTCATAGATGTATTTATCGATTCTGACATTTTCAAGTCTAAGCCTTCATTATATATATATATGTGACCACCCCGGTGAGTATTATCACCTAAAACTGGAGTATGCATGTAGGGTGGCGCTAGCCATGTTTCTTAACAACTTGAGCCCTATATACTGTAAATCAGGGGTGGGCAACTTTGACGATGGAGAGGGCCACTATATTTCAGCACACCCTCCAGAGGGCCACATTGCATATTAATGTTGTAGCAAAAATAGCCGATCTACAAGCTCAAAACGCATTGCACTGCGTTGCATTTTGAGCTTGAAGATCAGCTAGTTTTGTTATATTTGAATTGAAATGCTGAATTTTCTTTTTTGTTTTTGCTATTTTTGAATTGGAATCCTGAAAAGTATAATTTTTATTTAATTTCAAATGCCTTTCAAATGCCTTTAATTATAGTTATGTTAACTTCATAAACGAAATACAACTTGGAAATAAAAAAGACAATAACATTACTATCCATTAAGCTATATACTCATTTAGACTGAAGTAATTAAATCCGGTCATGTTTGAATGTTTGGAATTGTAACAGCTGAAATCAATAACAATTAAATATTAACCTGCGGGTCGCATTAAGTGACGGTGGGGGCCGCATGTGGCCCCCGGGCCGCCTGTTGCCCATGCATGCTGTAAATGGTGCAACGCATTGAGCTTGTAGATTTGCTATTTTCATGATTTTTGTAAATTTTGAAAAATGTTTGACAATACATTCTACAATGATATTGAATCCTGGCAGGGTGCCCAGTGTTCCCCAGGAGCCAGTTGCACCACCTCACACTATAAGTTCATATAAACTTAGCCTATAGTTATAGCTTAAATGGCTTTTAAGTCAAGCCATTTAAGCTGTGTGCGTGAATAAAGGCTCACCGCTCCACACAGACATTTAAACTGAACCAAGAGGTGAATTTAGAGAAACCCTCCATGACTGAATTTTGGTGTCGTTGTTATGGCTCCGTAGTTATATAAAATGTTTACCTGTCTTTAGTACACAGTGAAATCTTCAATGTAAAATCTGACTGTGGACTCCACAAATGGGCAGTACCCTAAAGCAGTGGTTCTCAATAGTATTTTCACAATAGGCTGTGTGTGTGTGTGTGTGTGTGTGTGTGTGTGTGTGTGTGTGTGTGTGTGTGTGTGTGTGTGTGTGTGTGTGTGTGTGTGTGTGTGTGTGTGTGTGTGTGTGTGTGTGTGTGTGTGTGTGTGTGTGTGTGTGTGTGTGTGTGTGTGTGTGTGTGTGTGTGTGTGTGTGTGTGTGTGTCAGTTCACCCTGCCACTGATGATATATTTAACACCTGTATTAAGTTCTGGTTATTTATTCCCCGTAATCTAACAAGAAGGTTGGGACACGAATGGGTTAAAGTTTGAATTGTTATTTATTGTGTGTTGCAGAGAATTATATTATTTTGGACTGTGTATGTATATTGATTGATGACTGATTGGGTTTGGGTAGGGGACATGCCATTGATGCCAACAGTGTTTTTTTGTATATATAGAGAACTCTAATTATCTTATATTATATGATGTGGATAATTGGTTGAATAATAAGTGATGTATAATATGTGATGAATAATATGTGTTGTCCCATTAAGAAGTTACTGGTGTAATTGTGGAATCAATTCAGAGTGGTGAGTTCCAGTGGGAGGGGCTTCGGCTTTATAAGTAGGGAGGCCTCCCAATGCCAGGCAGTCACATCCTACAGGCCTATGTGAACACTGTCAGGAGGAGGAGTCGGTGGAGCATGCCATTATGGACTGTAGACAGTATCAGAGAGAAAGAGAGACTGAGAGAGTATGGTGGAAGAGCTGAGGGGGGTGGGAGTTGAAGAAATCACTTTTAATAAGTTCATTGGGGCAGCAGAGGATAACACGGGGAGAGGCACGGTGATCAGATTTATTAAAGAAACTGGTTTATGGGATAGACTGTAAGTAAGTGAGAGTAACAGAAGGGGGCGGTAATGCAACTATTTGGATGCCAACCGCCATAAAACCCCACGAAGAAGAAGAAGAAGAATGCCAGGCAGTCAAAGTAGGACTGTGGAGGTGGAAGGAGCTAGGGCCACCTGTCCAGTAACCCTGTAAATACTTTTATATGTCTGTGTGAATAAAGACAAACCACATCTCTGCATCAAGGACCGCCTGGAGGTAATCTTTTCTGTATTTCTTCCGGTTTCATACTGTGTGTGTGTGTGTGTGTGTGTGTGTGTGCGTGTGTGCGTGCGTGCGTGTGTGTGTGTGTGCTTTTCAGTTATGTTAAACTTCTGTGACCAGTGCTGACCACTTTTGCAATGTTTGCTGCTGTCTACAGAGCGTAGTAGCCTGGTATATGTCATCCTGCTAATTACACTGAAGTGTGTATGTGGTTTAGCCACGTGTGTTTGATTTTGTTAATTGCAGTTTTGTCATGTCATGAAGAGAAACCGTAAATGGTCCAATCTTACTTCGTCTCTGTCTTAATTGGCTGCGGTTTAACTCAGTGCTATAGTGACAGTTCCCTACACTGCATGAGAACACTACACACTTGTTGAGCTACTTGCCAAGTGGGAAGCCACAGATGGCTCACTCTATAGAAGCTACTGACTTGACTTATACTACCATGGGGCAACAGTTGCAGCTCTATGAACAATGTCATGTCCAGGACTCCAGGGTAAGGTTCCCATTTAACCCATATGACCTGAGGCCGATTCTGAAAATGCCTTCTAAGTAGTTCTTAAACTTTTTCATAATTCAAAATGATTCAACATTTTCAAACACTTTCAAGATTTTTCAAAAATGTAAAAGAAATAGCAGAAGTGACACGTGGGGAGGGGAGGTCGTAGAAACAAAAATAACTCAAATCCCACATTACCAACAAGCAGATAAACACAATGGCAAACGAGGTATATTAAATGTAATAAAATGTTAAATAGGCTACACTATTCTATTCTCAAAACTATAACAGATGGCAATAATTATGAAAACATGTATGCATCTCTATCTCACACGCACGCACGCACACACACACACACACACACAATCTTCCACATGGAGTTGTTGGGGAGCTTCAGTGGCAGTTTTCACACTGTTCATACCAAGGACATGCATGGCTTCAAGGAAGGACAGAGAGAGATAGAGAGAGAGAGACATGATGATGCAGTATTTTCGATGCACTCTTCCATAATTAACCCTTTTTTATGCATCCTAAGGTTAGCAGAGAATATCACCTCTAATACTAAGCATGTGTTGTATGGAGAATATAGGTTGCTATACCTTCAGGAAGGAGATCTGGTACCAGCATACAATAAGGTCAGACTAAAGAGGTCCTTTGTCCACCAGTCGACCTTGAGGCTTAATCAGGAGTTGTAGTGCCACGGGGTAATCTAAGCCGTGGATATTGCTCTTGTCTTCATGTATGTAAATTGTTCTTTGTGTTATGTCAAATGTGTGTACTGTATATGTGTTCTGCATACTTGACTGCTGGGTCGCAAGACAAATTTCAGTGTGAACTGACAAATTACTATATCATATCTAGATATCATTATGATATACAATATTACACTATGATCTTGATCAGCATGTCTAGACACTGTAGCATCTATAGTAGCATCAATGAAAAACATTAGGCGACAGGAAGGGATACAAGGAAAGATGTGTGCTAGATCTCAACATGGTGCCTGAACAGGTGAGCTTTCAGACTGTTCAGAATCCATGATGCTTAGAGGCATTGGCCATGGTGTCTGAGAGAAGAAATAAACACACTTGCTGTGTTAGATGATCTATGTGAGTGTGGGTGTGGATCATGTCCTAAGGGCCTTGATTGAGTTGTAGGCCATCAACAGTGGGGTTTTTTTCTTGGTTACAGGCAACAACCATCAGCCAGTGAAGAGAACACAGAATGGCGGTTGATGAGAAAAATGTTTCTTACTTTCTTTTGCTCTTTTGCTTCCCCCTTGCATCCCATGAAATGTTGAATGTGGTTGTTCACCCTGTCCCTGTGTGCACATGATGCAGTGGTGTGATTCATCTTGACGTGGCCCTCGGCCTCCTCGTCCTGCCTCGCCACCTCAATGAGGCCTGACAGCTGGAGGCATCTAATTGGACACTTGAAAAATCTAATTACCGATGAGCGATTTTCCAGAGCCGACTGTTCCCCATGGGACATCATGTGACCGCATGTGTCTAGCCACGTTTGACGTTGGTGTGCACTAAAGGTGCCCAACTTGGCATAGTACGTGGCTGGAACTGTGCGGATAAGGACATGTTTCATTGCATAAATGAGCCTGTAGGTATTTTTGGACTGCTAATTTTTTTTTACTATTGGGAAGTCGCAAACATGTTGATGGTATGGTGTGCAGTGATGCATCCTCATGTTCGCTGGGAGATTCTACTTTGTAGACAGAACAGCAGTGGTTCTCAATGGAGGCCTGGGGACCCCCAGGGGTCCTTGCAGGGGATTTTTTTTAATTCAAGTTCACCATTATTTGACCACAAGGTCATTGGTTCGATCCTGGGCTCCGCCAACTCGGCGTATGAGTAGCACGGCTTGGGTGCGGCAAGTAGTGCGGCAAGTACTGGGAGCTGATGGTAGGTGTGGCGCTCAGCACAACATCTCCCAGGGGCATTGTAGTGGGGACAGACTCATGTGTTACCGGCTAATGCAGACAATAAGCCACTCGACCTACCTACTTACTTACAGTATCTCTACAGTATGGAATTTTGGAACAAATGACATCATATTGGGCAAAATCATGTCAATAAAAATGTATTTCGATTGATTGTGGTCCCAGAGATAGAAATGATATCAGACGGGTGGCCATGGCATCATGGATATCAATTGAAAAAGTTTGAGAATAACAGCGATGCAGTATATTGAACGTTCAGTCTGCAGCTTTACAGAGAGCTATAGCACCACATTGAGTAAAAGTGTTTCTTGGACATCGTCTCTGACCTTGACAGCAGTCTGCTGATCGTGTGTGTGTGTGTGTGTGTGTGTGCTTTAACATGGCGGCCACAATGCCAGGCCCTAGCTGGCAGTGCTTAAATGAACAGCTTGACAGGTTTGCGTGTGTGTGGGGTGGCGATAAGGATGTCTGCTGACAGCAGAGAGAGATAGAGATGATGTGCGCGTGACAGTATTGTGGGACTGCCCAGAATCTCAACAGAGCACATACAATGACAGAGACGGCAGAGGTGAAGTTTAGTGAAAAGAGTCCCTTTCACTTGAATGTAACTATGCAGGAAGCATCGGGTAGGAAACGATTTCTATGGTTTTGTTGTGGTCTTGTTTAGGACTAGGAGACATCAAAGGCCTTGAATAAACCTATTGAGCCAGGCCACTACTGGCTATATTTGGATCCATGGCATCCTCTTTTAATTAATTTGAGGGACAAGAGAAAAAGACAACTTTATTAGAAGAAAAGTAAAATAAGAATAAAACCAGTAAAACATTACATGTAACAAGTTAAAAACACATCAGCTGGGGAATGCTAATCTGAACAGGTGGGTTTTGAGTGCGGTTTTGAAGGTGGGGAGTGAGGGGGCATCCCGGATCTGTTTGGGGAGGGCATTCCAGAGGGTAGGGGCGGCCAAAGAGAAGGCCCTGTTGCCCCAGGTTTTGAGCCTGATCTTCTTGGGGATCACAAGGAGGCCGGCATCGCTGGACCTGAGGGAGCGGGATGGTGCGTGTGACTCGAGGAGAAGGCGGGCAGCTGAGTTTTGAACGTATTGTAGTTTGTTGAGGGTTTTTGCAGTGGTGCCGGCAAGATGGCCACAGTGTACATATAAGAAAGGTCAGCAGAGGCTGCATTGTATGCGCAGACAGACAGTATGAAGTGGATTTTTTTTAATGGTTCTCTTCCATCGATCCTTCATGGAGAGTGCATTGACTTTTTGTTTAGTTTCCTGGTATGGCTCATTATCATTGGTTAATAAGAACAAACTCCATACAGTCATCAATGTGTCTAGCTGGGGTACGATTTGAGAGTATGACATCAATGTATGAGACCCGGGTACTCGGGAAGGGGAAAGCTATTACTAAGGATAGACCACAGCCAATACCATCTTTTACCATCAGGGCGACGGTACACAGTACCTTCTCTGCAGGCGAGCGCTTCAAGATCGTTTGCTCCCATAAGTATAGGACTTATGAACAAGCAGGCCTCATCTCAGTTCTGTGCATAAAATATAATGTGATAAACATCTCCACCTTCTTATGGACATATGACATATTTCCCATAACACTAGCAAACCCACTTTGAAAACCAAACAAGACTATATTAACCGTCTTCCTGCCATTGCCGAAGCCCTTCGGCAATTGAAGCATTAATTTGATATTAACGCTTGCTGCCATTGCCGAAGCCCTTCGGCAATTGCGCTTTTATAGTGAATATGATTGATCAAGCCATAATGCTACTCACGTTAGCCGGTTAGCTAGCAATGTTGTTAGCACTGCACTGGATCGTTCATATTAATTCACCGTCGCCATAAGAATCCATTCTATCCGTTTCTTTCAATCGCCTGTATCTCCTATTCCTTGTCCCAGATGGCATTTTTGGTCAAAACAGCGTTTCTTTGACGGCACGAGCCGACGTTGTGGAGTGCTAAAATGTACCGGCATGATTCGATCATGTAAACAAAGGTTGTCTTGGCAACGTAAAGCTGGCAGGGATAAGCTCACTTCCGGTTGAGGCAAAATGTGGCTTTTCAAAATAAGAGCTCAAATTAAAAAAATGCTGGCATGAATTAGGTCCTAATTTCTCAATAAATGGCAGCAGTAAAAGGGCTAATAACCTTGCCGTGGACACACTGCAAGTGTGCAGTCCTGTGTCCTCTGTCCCCGTTTGTCACTGTCACTGGTTGGGTGGCTCTGACAGCAAAGCTGAATAATGCCTGGGTGAATATTCAGACAATCGGCACGGGGGGCAATTTGATACAGCAGCTGTGACAGTCACGTTAAGTAATGAGCTAAACATTCAAAGGATCCTCCTATAAATGATGTTTTGATGGTCGGCTCTGACATTAATTGTCCCCTATATTATCTTATAATTGTGGCTTGGAGCTGGTAATTCTTCTGAGCTGGAGTTGGGGCTGATATTGAGTGTACTATAGTGTTTATTCTGACAGCACATTTTGATTTAGTTTTAGTCTTTTGAATAAAATTCCATTTATGGCTCGTACACACTGCCCGATATTTGCTCTGATTATGCTGTCGGGGACCATTTTTGGCGCTTGCCGACAAAACCCCTGATCTGATGCAAGATCGGGCTTTGATCGCCAAGGTTTTGCTCGCTGTGTGTGAAGATATAGTGCTGATAAAAGTGCTCGCCGACACACCTCCGACCGTTTCTGAATATCAAGCATGTTTGATATTTGGCTCTGTCGCCGACTGGACATCGTACAGTATGAACTGGGTTGTGATGGCGTCCCGAGAAATCCTGTATTACAGCCAAGCACAGGACAGTTGTGCTTACTGACACTGTCTGTCTGTCTGTCTGTCTGTCTGTCGACTGTATCGATATATGATAATAACCTTTATTCCTTGGGTAAATCCCTGTGTTGTACAGGTGTATATATATATATTAGCGCAATGATGCTAATGCAAACTTTTGAACTGTGTGTGTGTGTGTGTGTGTGTGTGTGTGTGTGTCATAACCTGTTTACACCATTAGCCTTAACTGTGTAGCTCTGGTCAGGATGCAGAACAAGAAGTAGAGCAGAGCAGAGGGTATATGGGAAATTATCGGAGGGGGTGTAAAATAGTGGAGGTTGAGGAATATGAAAGACGAGATTGCAACAAACACAAAGCGAGAGAGATGAGATCTAGGGAATAGAAAATGAAGAAAAATGAATAGAAGGGAGATGAAAACGTGTAATGAGCCCATGGTCACGTATGTGCATTTCCACCTCATTAGCCAGAGAATCTACAGTGTCAGCATCAGCTGGCATTGAGTAACCTACAGTATGTCTCTGTCTCTCTCTCTCACTCACTCACTCACTCACTCACTCACTCACGCACTCACGCACACACACACACGCACTCTACCAAACAAACACTGGACTCCAGCCGCATCAGTATTCAAAAGCAGTCAATCATGATTCTTCCAACATTTTGTTTTGCCATTTCAGTCAGGCATGAACCTGAGCAAATGTAGTCCCCCTGTTGGTCCTTGAGCTAATTGGCCATTATCACCCCTGAAACTCTCAGCGGTGAAACCTAATAACATAGCAGTGCTGCACGTCAACAGCTTCTACTGCATTGCTGGTGTCTTTTGCCATCTGTTTCTCTCTCTGACACACACACGCGCGCAGACACACGCACATGTGGGTTGTTGCTGGCTGCAATGCTAATGCTGAGAGGTCGTCTTGAGGCAAAAAGTGTCTGGTTGCCTAGAGACGAGGCAGCCAATCAGAAAGATAGGTGACTACGGCAGCCAATGAAATGATAAGTTGCCACTACCATAAGTTGCCACTACCAACCTGATAGATTGTAGACCAGCCTGCTTCGCAGCTGGTAATAAAAGCTCAATGCTTTCAATGTGAAGTTCGCCAACCACGTACACCCAAAATAATAAATGGTGACAGCGTGCATGGTCAGGGGAGGTCTGCCTATCTCTTCATTGTTTGCTGGGCTTTGAAGAGACGGGTATGTTTTCCACTCCACTCTGGATGTTCCAGGGGGAGGTTAAAGGTCAAGAACTTTAGCACGAGGCCATTATGTTTACAATAAATACACACAATCTATGTCCATAAAAGCGTACGTCTCTAGTTCAGATTATGCTATCTCCAGAGCCGTTCCACCAGTCCAGTGCACAGCGTCGGACGGTCAGATCGAGCGCTTGTCCGGAACTGCCAGAAAAGGTTCTGGAGATTGATTTGCCGAATTCCCAACACCTGCACACACACACACACACACACACACACGAACCTACACACTTGATATTCAGACCCTCCATTGCTGCAATTGATGATGTAGGACCCTAACCACATTAGGCAAGACAAACAGACCAGGACAGAGCAATGGTTCACGGAGAGAAAACTATTAGTGACCGAGAATCAGGTGTGTGTGTGTGTGTGTGTGTGTGTGTGTGTGTCAGAGAGAGAAACAGATGGCAAAATACTTTAAGACACCAGCAATGCAGTAGAAGCTGTTGACGTGCAGCACTGCTATGTTATTAGGTTTCACCGCTGAGAGTTTCAGGGGTGATAATGGCCAATTAGCTCAAGGACCAAGGAAGAATCATGATTGACTGCTTTTGAATACTGATGCGGCTGGAGTCCAGTGTTTGTTTGGTAGAGTGAGTGGTGCCCCGATCACCCAATGGGTACCTAGAGATGGTGGTTGTGCCATGGTAGACATCTATTGAGGAGGGGACGCCTTTTGAGACCAGTGATGTAAACTAAAGTAACTAAGCACATTTACTTAAGTACTGTACTTAAGTACAATTTTGAGGTATTTGTACTTGAGAATTTCCAACTTCCAATATAGGCCTACTTTTATTTCTACTCTATACTTCTGCTAGTTGTTGTACTTTCCACATATCGTACGGTAGGCTACACCACTACATTTATTTGAAAACTTTAGTTATTATAGTTACTTTGTAGATTTGGATTATTATTACAAAATATACATCACCCAGTTCACCCCTATATACATTTTGGTAATTTGAAAATGAGTTTGTAGACCTGCAATTTTCTAAAGATTTGTATACATTTGAGGACTAGAAATGGGACATTCTGCATAATGAGTACTTTTGTACTTTTACTCAAGTCAATTTTGAATTACAGTCAGAATATTTCTCCATGAGACTAACCCCTCACAAAACATATTGCATTGTTCTGCGGCAGCGACAGTATTATCCTCATGCATCTGGAGTGAATGCGATGTGATTCATCCGCCTTAGTAAATGAGTGTGTGATGAATCACAGTGGAGCACGCAGTGGATTAATTTGGCTGTTTGTGTGATTCATATGTGTGTGATTAATAGTGCGTGTCTGATTCACATTGTGTGGCTTTGATTGCTCAGGGTTTTCGAGTTTGTAAGAATTACAGAGGCAGAGTCGGTAAAATGATTTAAATAATGCTACGCATTTAGGTTCAAATTATTTAAATAATGCTAAGCATTAAATGGTGGTGGGTAGGTTTTCCAAAGTAGATGTTGCTGCTTCTATACGCAAAACCATATGAGTCACACACTGAACCTGAGGGGAAGAGTCTTTCCCTCCCCAAGCAAGACACACACGTGCACTGCACGCACGCACGCACATATGTGCACACAATCACACATGCACGCACGCACATGCATTATGCACAAGTGCACCAGTGCCCGCATTCTAATTTTATGGCAATTTCATCGTCATGTCAAATGAGTTCAGAGTGGCTAATAGACCGAGCGCGGTTCAGAATGGTGAAACACCTCCCTTGGATTCTCCATGAGAAAGCCTGGACGACGGTCAATTTGGCGCTATAAAGGTCACTCGTCTGCCGCTCATCGCTTCATCGCAGCAAGCATAAAGCATGCAGAATAATTATGTTCTAATGAATGTTCACGTTTATTGGAAAGGACCTTGTTAAGTCATTTAACTTCTAAGGCTTTTGTGAACACCCCAGAAAGTTTTTAAGTTGCTCGATTCGGTATTTAGATATTTGATTTTATTTTTTATCAGACACGCCCACTTCCTATACAAATGCATTGTAACTCCAAACTCTGTTTTAACCATGACAGATTCATCCAAAACAGGCGTCCTTGATTCTGGTGACTCATACTGCCCTCCTATTATGTGACGAGGCTGTGTTATTTCGATAACCTTTTTCATTTATATTAATTAATAATAACTAATAGAAATGACACAGCCTCCTCATGTATTATGAGAGCACTATGAGTCACAAGAATGAGAGTTTGAAGTTACAATGGGTTTGTACAGGAAGTGGGCGTGCCTGATAAAATGAATCTCAAATATCTAAATCCTGAATCGAGCAAAAACTGTCTGTGGTGCAGTTCACAAAAGTCTGTGTAGACGATAAAATTACCCAGACATTTTTTGAAAGTGAAAGATCCATTTAATATAAGGTACGTGTGGTCTGGATGATTCGTCTCTGGATGTGTACGCCATACGAGTGGCATGTGAGAGAGAGAGAGAGAGAGTGAGTGAGTGTGTGAGAGAGAGGGGGAGATAGAGAGAAATTGAATATGTCCTAGCAGTTGGAAGTCAGTTTCTTTGACAGTTATTTGCTACATTTGTTCATAGATGAGATTTCAGATGGGAACTGTGGCTGTTACTCTGTGTGCATGCTTGTGTGTGTGTCTGTGTGTGCACGCGTGTGCGGGCACATTTGTGATTGAGTGTCCCGTTCTCCACTGACTGTAACAGGCGGTGATGGACAGGTGTCATCTCATTATATGCAGCAACACACAACAAGAGAGTGACAGACCATTAGAACAGACCATTAGAACGTCCTTACTGGAGGGTTCAGCAGAAGTGAAATAAATCATTTTAAAAAAGTGGGAAAAAATCAAGACAACCCTCAACCCATGTTAAGACTGCTCAGCATTTTGTTATATTGTTGTTGCTTCCAGACGGAAACCATTTATAATGGGTGCGTTCGGAAATGCGCACCGGAACTGCCCGGGAGCGCACTCACCTATTAGTTTGCATTGGCAGTGCGCTCAGTGCAGTGCCGTCGCTACGTGCAATACGCACTGCGAGTAGGGCAACACACCGAGGGGGGCAACACGCCGAGGGGGGGCAACAAAATGTGCCAAAAGGTGCCAAGCCCACCCTCATAATAACACATTTCTCTGAAATGAATATCGTGGGGGCGGGTCTAACGCTCCGGTTCAGTGTCTATCCTTTTATTACTCTATGGCCTATATCCGAACACACACTATATGACCAAACCTTTATTTTACAAGCTGTTCACAATGTGTCCCAATGCGACTGTGACCTTTAGCGGGTGTTTATGTCACTTTTTGCTACTATGAAACAATACCATTAAAAGAAAAAGCATAACGTATTAAATATGGAGATACAATGTTACAATTATGTTTTATTGCTGTATTATTATAATGTGTACACTGTTTATTGTTTATAAACAATTGCTTTGGCAATATTGCCTCTAAACCTTCATGCCAATAAAGCTCATCAGATTGAAACATTCAATTTAGAGAGAGAGAGAGGGAGGGGGAGAGAAGGGGAGGGGGAGGGGGAGAAAAAGAGTTCATTGCTTGTTCTTATCTCTCAGATTGTGAACCATCTGATCTGTCACCTGGTGCCAACGTGATGCATCATCAGTCATTATTATCGTAGCACTACATCTTAACTCGGCGAGAGAGAGAGAGAGAGAGAGAGAACTGGTGAAGAAAGGATGGGTAGATTTTGTTTAAAAACAAAAAATCAGACACGTCTGAACTGAGTGGTGCTGTACGTGTGTGTGTGTGTGTGTGTGTGTGTGTGTGTGTGTGTGTGTGTGTGTGTGTGTGTGTGTGTGTGTGTGTGTGTGTGTGTGTGTGTGTGTGTGTGTGTGTGTGTGTGTGTGTGGGGGGCTACAACAGTGGTCAACAAACGCTATTTCCGTGCTTGGACACGTACACATAGAGAGACCACAGACCAGACAGAAAGAAGGAATGTTTACATGCCTTTAAGAAATAAAAGAGGTATAGAGAAAGAAATATGTAGATAGAGCAAGAAAGCGAAAGTTGGAGGTATACTGAAAACTGAGGCTGTCTAAGGTGAACCAATGGATATAGAAGGAAGAGAGACATAGTGGGCGTAGGAGGAGAGAGAGTACCATTTCTGAAGGTTTTAGTGAAGGATGTTGTGATTCTGAAGGATGACACAATATGGAGCAAAGAGTAATGATCAGTAATGGATGGGTGGCACTGGGTATTGAAACCATTATGCTTCTCTGATGTAAAGGCTCTCCTAATATTTTCAAACACATTATATCCCTCTCTCTCATGCATCTATCTCTCTGTCTACACACTGCTTATCTCTCTCTCTCTCTGCTGCATGAGGGTGTATTTCACATCACCCGCTTCCATCGATTTCTTTTATTACTGTCATTAATTTAAAAAAAACTTTTCCCCTGTAACTAGGCTACATATACTGTAAACACAGATTCACTTGTATGACAACATGAATTATTACAATGAATACATCATCACTACAGTATATACAGTACCAGTAAGAAGCCCCGGGGGCACTGAAACAACAGAGCTTGTTGATACGGCACAGTTGAGAAGCAGGAGTTAAACTATTAATCTGGTGTCAGTGAGGTCAGATGTGGAGTTGCTGGCCGGCTCTATATTCAGATCTAGTATGTCAAACCATGTTTGATCCAGGGTTTGATGAGGCCAGTGTCGTGATCTTGTGGAGATCCAGGTGATCCAAGTGTGACTCGCTCCACGGCAACCACACCGGTTATCATGAGACTGTCACAAATCACAATATGGCCATATATTGACATTCCCATATGGGATCTCCGTATATGGGCATTCCCAGCCGATGCCCTGATACAATCCCTGTTGCCCATATGTCAGGCCTAAAACAACAGAGCTTCTTAATACGGCACAGTTGAAAAGCATGAGTTAAACTATTAATCTGGTGTCCGTGGGTCAGATGTAGATTTGCTGGCCGGCTCCATATATGCGCAGATGTAGGTGATGATCCAGTCTTCTCCATGTATGGCTATCCAGGGTTTGATGAGGTCAGTTCGGTGATCTTCATAATATGCAGATCCAGGTGATGATAGACAGCTCCACATATGGAGATCCATGTGTTGTACCAACTTGGTTCATTTGCAAGTCTGAGTCGCGTTGCGGCAACCACACTGGTTGGACTGACAACCATATATGGAGATCTAAGGGTCTCCATGATGTCACCTGATGTCACAAGGCGTGGCCATATATGGAGGCATGGGTGACGTGACGCAACGAACGAATGAACGAACAAACGGGAAATTCATGATGTTTTCATTGGTCACAATAACAACCTATAGGATTAATGTCATGCAATAATTCCAAACTGGGGGGGGGAGGGAGAATATTTGCAGTGATTAGATTTTCTTTTACATGTCACACAAGGTTTTGAAATGACATTAATCCCATAACAATATTACATAGTTTAGGAAAACTGTATGATATTGTGTAGTATTGTATCGTTGGCTAAATAATATTCAACAGCTTTACTGCATGAGATTCTCACAAATTGAAATCACACTGTGCAAATCACGATTAATTACATTTCAATGAGTCTGACATGCCACAAAAACTATTAAAACAGGAATTGTTTTGAATAACGAAGACTAATCGCATGGCTCAGATCTCTACGTTCATGTGGTCATTCTTGAGAGATTAATAACATTACGGGCTGTGTGCACAAGACATTTGGAAGTTGGAACTGTGTGGTGCAGTGGTTTGCAAGATTAGCCCTGGACAAAGAGATAAACACAACAAACAAACTCACAGACCCATTTGTAGATGTCTTGCCTCTTACAGAGAGCCACACCATGAAAAAGAACAGTACAGAGGGAAGAAATACTGAGAAACAATCCTGTCAAAACCACACACAGAGATAATTGGGTTTTGAATGGTAACTAAAGATGAATGGGTCTAGCCGCTAGAAAAGTTCAATCCTAGAATGTTTCGATCATAGAGTAAGCTAAGACTGATTATGCAGTCCATGCTTGTATGCCGACTATGAGGTGGTTTAGATAAGTGGTTCTCAAAGTGGGGTCCTCAGGCTGGGGGGGGATAACCCTGAGAGTGTACGAATGGAACCATGTCTGTCTGTCTGTCTGTCTCGAGAGCTGTTCATCCATCGACTCACAGTTGATTGGATGACGTACATTGTGAAATGGCCACAGATTCCACGCAGCAGCAGCCATATTGTGTCTCATTTTGTCTCTTGTTGAATTTGACAAAAGAGTCCTTGTCAGTTCCAACTTATTTCTAATGCAATCTACAATTTAGGCATTTAGATGCTTTATCCGGAATCCCTTACAAGTGAAAGATCAGAGTACGCTGGTCAAAATGACCTCATCTTCTTGCCATTTCAGTCAACATGAACAGTCAACAATCTTTACTTCACATTAGCTTTCTCAAGCTCATACAAACTCGATTAGCTCCTCAATGTAAACTATACCTGCAAGCTGTATTGATCTCAAACCCTCTCTTTTTCTGTCTTCTGTTTGCTTTTGCAGTTCTCCCCATCTCTGCCAAATCTCTGGTGTGTGTAGGAGACGCTACAGGTCAATCGGTGAGACAAGGAAAAGATCCTGGGTTGTAACACCACCTGCGCACCAATGTTCTCAAGTCCCTACGCCTGAAGAAGAAGAAAATCCATCTTGAAAATTCAGGATAGAGCGATTCTAGTGTCTGGATAAAGACGACAAGCGGTACCAGGAAAAGGAGAAAAACGGTAAGCACATGCAGAGATTTTATTTTCTTGGTATACAGCATTGTGCCTGGAATGCGTGTTCAGCAAAGCTCTGATGCTTTTTGACTGTTGTGCATCACATTTGATATGGTTTGTTATTAACATTTTAGAACGATTTGATCTTGAACACTGTATGGCTGCCAGTGTGCGTTTGTCATTCAACCTGTTCCATTTAGTTAATTTGTGTGTGTGTGTTTGTGAGCCACAATAAGAGACAGGTCAAAGAACAGGCAAGTGTATGTCGCACGCACTCACGCACGCACGCACGCACGCACGCACGCACGCACGCACATCCCATCCCCAGACCATTCAGAATGTAGCATTCAGCCAAGCTCTAACAGTTTGGATACATGTGAGTCCACAATATGTGCAGTAGGTAGTGTTCAGTAATGTGCGCTCTGGTTATGTGTGCATACGCTTTGTAACATTTTTGGCAGCCGAGGTCGAGGTGAGACCGTGAGAGCCATGATTTGTGTCTCCATAGGCATACATTATGTCATCTGCTGCACTTTTATTACACATACGAACACTGTTATTTCAGTTTGACAGCACTACATTTAACATTGCCATTATATTCGCTGTGTGTGTGTGTGTGTGTGTGTGTGTGTGTGTGTGTGTGAGAGTGAGAGTGTGTGTGCACACGAGAGAGAGCATGTGTGTGTGTGTGTGTGTGTGTGTGTGTGTGTGTGTGTGTGTGTGTGTGTGTGTGTGTGTGTGCGCAAAGATGTAAATTGCATAAAGCTGAAATGTGCTGTTAATCATAACCATACATGTATAATGCAGTATACTAATGTGAATACTAACACTTTCAAGCAGCTGCATTAAAATAATAATATGTGTCATATCACTGTATACCTTCAAAGCAAACGGTATTTACAAATGTGTAAATTAAATGGAAGCATTATTATAGTTTTTGCCAAAACAATGGAATACAAAATCACCATTGTGAACGTGATATCTTGAAATACACCCTTGGAAACTTGGAGCCTGCTCTGCATGCATGAACAGTTTTTTATACATTTTTATCCATTCATATTTTTATTTAGTTATTAATTTTTGGATTAGATTTCAGATTTCATATGGACTGAACACAAACATTTGTATTTGTTTGGCCACACACATATATTCACATTGTGGTCAACCAACCAATATGTTCATACAGACGAAGGTTTCCATAATAGTGTAGACAAACATAAATTATGGTACATATACCGTACTAATCTGTTTCTACATGCCAGTCAGTCAGTTCGTACAAATCCATCTGTAATGAGGATTTATGCATCTCAGAGAAGATTGCAGTGCATTTATTTGTGTCCATAAAGAATGTATGCGTGTGCGTATACTGTATGCCTGATTGTGCATGTCTGTCAGAAGAGACGGCCCTATAGCAATACCATGGCCTTTAACATTATGTGGATTGCATGTCAGTTTCCGCAGCACTATATGCATACTGTGTGTATGAGTCTGTCTGTCTTAGATATTCATACGAATGAGCTCACGAATGAGTGCCTCACAATATGCAAACAAATGGGACCTTTTGGATTGGTGTGTGAAACCCCTGCGATTGGTTGGCTGTGTTTGCACTTGACCGCATCAACAGTAATGTACTGCAATGCTTCTCAAAGTGGGGTCCTTGAGTGGTTTTCCAGTATATGTTCCATCCATCCATTCATCTTCAACCGACTTCCCTCTCCAGAGCAACACTAGTGACTTCCTCCTGGGGGATCCCAAGACGTTCCAAGGCCAGTGAGTCGATGTGTTTCCTCCAACTGCGCCTTGGTCTGCCCTGGGGTCTCCTCCCAGTGGGACGTGCGTCAAGGACCTCCCTAGGGAGATGCCCGAGATGCATCCTAACCAGATGCCCGAACCACCTAAGCTGGCTCCTTTACAGGCCAAGGAGCAGCAAATCTGAACTACTCGCGGTTACTATATTAACGCTGAGTTGTACATTGGCTATTTGGTAAAACAAAATTGGAATTTTAATAACACAATCTCATATGTGATTCCCCATAAGTGTTCCTTAATGATTTTTTGATTAAGCATACCAAATACACATGACTTACACAAAAGAAAAAACAGACACAAAACTAAACACAACTAGCAGTCAAAAACTACCCCTAAACTTTTTTAGACCTGTGACAAAATACATCAATTTGGGTATTGTTGACATTGAACATTGACATTGAACCACTGGTCTATTAAGTAACTTCTAGTTGCTAATATTGCTATCCAGCATGTTGGGTATTTATCTGTAAAATACCCTAAAGACTATATTAAACAAGGACTGTATAAATAACTACTGAGATAAGACTATAGCTTCGATAGCTAGAGCTAGCTGGGAGCTCCGGAACTGTGAAAATACTTTTGAAAGTACTCTAAGTACCCTAAATACTCTTTACCAAAATAGACGCAGAAGGCTTGTAACTTTACAGAACTGGTTATAAAAACTTTTTAGACTATAAGAGTTTAACACTTTAGATTAGATTTAACCAGAGTACTTTAGGAAAATGGTCAGTGCAAAAATGTTTATCTTAAGTATGGAATACTTTTAGAAAGTTACCTTTAAATACTCAGATGAATAACAAAGTCCACCGAAAGAAAGGATGTCCAGTCACAAGAGCAATTAGGTTTTAGCCATTATATTGTTTCATGAGAGGCAGAATTAAGATTCACATACAGCTAATATATATTTACAATAAGATTCAGCCCTGTCCCGGAGGACAGGTTGAAAATGGTCTCTCAATACCGTCTCAAAATGGGAGACCGTATTTATATCTTTGTACTCAAAATGGGAACAGTGCACAGAAAGAAGTGTCAGCCAGGAGAGGCTTCACTGCTATAACAAACCAGGAAACTATGCATGGGATATGTAGTTTTGAATGACTTGTAGTTCATAAATCAAGTCACTGGCAATTTGGCAAACCAGCATGGCCCTAGACCGGGAAAGCACAGAGGCTGGCGTTGCTATGGCAACCTGCTGATAAGATTCTTTCCCGGCACCCAGCCACTAGGCCAAGTTGTCAGAGCCCGGCTGTCGGCGCAGGCACACTCAAGGTTAAAATAACAAGTTATTTCTCAAAGCGAGGCAGACAGTGCAAAACAATTCTTAATATCTACACGCTGGGGTCGAAATGAGTGGGACAGAGAGCATAAGATTAAAAGGCAAAGGGCCGAGGACCATTCATCCACAAAATAACCGATCTACCAAAAATACCTATCACAGCACATCTGTGCATTCTTGGCCGGTCGCTGAGTTAGTTTAGCATTTTCTATGAATAGTATGGCGTAAAGTGAGCATGGTGGCTTCATTTCTCCATTTGCCAGCATATAATTAGCCCAGTATAGAATACACAGAATAACAACACGTGTGTACACTTGAATGGCCGAGGGGAGAAATGCTTTAACCGATTTAGACCTGAAGCCGCATGGGTGTCGCCTTATAGCTTAAACTACTTTAACCATTATTTTAAAGTCTAGCCGTTGAAAAATAGCAGATCTACAAGCTCATAGCGCTGCACCGACTGCCGAGCTTGTAGATCTGCTATTTTAGAAAAATGTGTGCAAATCTTTGAATGTTCTTTCGCAGCAAACGTTTTAACTTAAATATTTGCTTCTGGGGGGTTCATGGACCAACATATTTTCAGATTGGGGTCGGCGGTCATAATAATAATTTTGGGGGTCCTTGAAATTAGTTCAAGGACCCCCTTATCAGTTTGAGCACTACTGATATAGAAACATAGGTTTTTCAGAAAACTGTCTGATTTAGAAGACATTTTGGAGGCTCTGGTCTCAGGTCTATAAATGCTTTAACTAGCATGGCTGGCAGGCACTTCACGCGCCACACTTCACTGCACAAATTGGTCTTGAACTGCCAGTGTTCACCACCCCCACCATGTGACCACTATAGTTTTAAACACTTATCCATTCTGCCACCTGAGCAGGTGGGTTTACACTAAAACAGACAGGATCTGACATGTTACAGTTTCATTGGCGCAGTAGGTTACTGGCAAACATTTCTTTCAAGCGTACTTTTATTTTTCAAACCCTTTACTGAAGAAGTACAATCTAGATGTCCTGAAATGTTCTACAGCTAAACGAAGACGATTCATTCGTACATCTTAATTTCCAAAATCATATTACTAATATTTAATGCCTGTTTTGTATCATTTAACATCTCCAAGGTTAGAAGCCTCTCGGGTCTGTTCACTGATCCACCAGATTAGATTACTGTAATGCCCTCTTCGCTTGACTTCTCAAAAAATATGCAGGAAGGCTCTAGCTCATTCGAAATGATGCAGCTAGAGCATTCTCACTGGGACAGCATGGGTTTAATATAATTACTCCTATACTTAGAACACTTCATTGGTTCCCGATATAATATAGATTTCAGAGTTTACAATGCTCTTCATGTTTTAGCTCTGGTAGGCTTCCTGCCTATAAACCAACTAGACCGTTCAGATCATCAGACACTGGTTGTCAAAAGGCTCATGGAGAGGCTCATCAATCCAATCAAGCCTGATTGAATGGCAGGTTGTGCCCTGGCCACGCACAGTTGTGGGAGGCTATATAAGTGGCCTAGCTGCACTCATTTCCCAAAGCCCAGATCACCAAACCACTGCTGCCTGTCTCCCAAACATAAACCTACACCTTCTATCACCTCCTGCAACCCTCCAACCTGTGTGCGTCCAAGAGCAAACGTAAGTCTGGATCATTTAGCCACCGTTTGTTCTCCCCTGCACAGTGGGGGTTAATGAGCACACATCAAAGGACAATGTACCACAACGTATTTGTTTACTGTGGGATGACCAGCAGTTCAGCTTTGAGTAATTCCTTTGCTTTATGTAAACTGGAATGTGGACTAATCAGACCTATAATGTTTGGCCTGCCTAATTGGGCATCATGTATATTTGACATATTATATTTATATGTATGTTTATATATTTCCTATATGATTGATTGATGCTTTATTATTATCTATTCGGCCTACATTATTACTGATTGATTATTTAACATAGTTATATAGTTTCTCATATTTAATCCCATCTTTGACGCTTTAAGATGTTGTATATATATATTATTATATCTTAGTTGATGCTTTAGGAGATATATATATATATATATATATATATATATATATATATACTGTATATATATTATATCTGATTTATGAATGTTTTTACCAAGTGCATCCTGACTTGATGATTATATGAATATGATTTATTACCTTGAATATGGATTGAGCTGCCAGTTATGATTTGTTTGTTGGATATGTTTATAATTCCAAATATTGTATATTTCTGTTTCCTTTGTACAGCACACACACACACACCAATTAAAACTTAAACCGAAATCCTCTGCCTCGTCTGTGGTCAGCCTGGCCGGTGGCCTTGCCTGCTCACCCTTTGTCCATTACACCTCACCTATACCCATACGAACTATTTCCGAGTGCCACCACTCTTTCACTGGTCTCCTAAAGCATTAAATTACCTCTCGGTATGTCACAGTCATATTGGAAAACCAGATCGTCAGATTGAAAAAGGTGCACTCGGTTTCACAGACGGAGGCGCAGCACCTGAAGGTCCCACGGGAGCTTTTAACATTGGTCCGGTTGCTATGGCAACGCCTCACCACCCCAGCTATGGGATTGAAAATATAATCACTGCGTAAAGCAGTTGAAAGGAGGATTCTCAACGGCCATAAATCGTAATCCAGGAGAGAAAATAAGATAAATTAAGAGATGTTAAGAGATAAGAGCTGTCCTTGGTAATCGTAATCCAGGAGATAAGAGATAAGATAAGAGATAAGAGCTGTCCTTGGTGGATCTTCTGCCATCCAAATTTCGGATTTTGTGCCTTTGTACCACGACGCTCCCGCCATGTAAAAACTTCTGACAAAAGGTAAACAGTGTGTGCTTGTGCCAATGATACTTACGTGTGTGTAGTGAGTGTGTGTGGGGAGCGGGCAAACTCTGACTCTTTAAGTGAACGCATATGGCGGCACCTGGAACTGGGAACAGCTAGCCGCAATAAAAGAGTTAATGACTCGTTTTGTTTTAATATGGCATAAGTAATACGATTCACTGATAAAAAGCTGTGATAAACTAGACCGCCTGAATAAATAGACCCCTGAAGGAAAATTTGTGATTTAATTTCAGCAATTATTATCAAATCGTTATCTGAAGGATCAATAGGCATCGTATTGTGATGAACCTTATGATATACACCCCTAGTATTGATTGACACACACACACACACGCACACACACACACACACACACACACACGCACACACTTAACTTGATTGTGGATGAAGAAATACTAGAGGAAACTAAACTAACTCAATTTTTGAGGTTTTTGATTAGCTTTTTGCATATTTCTTTTTTTATTGAACACCCTTTACGTCTGTTTTCAAAAATATTGAACCAATGAAAAGTAGTAAAAACGCTTGGGAGAAAACCTCTTAACTCCATTGGACCCTCAAACTGTCTGCTAAAGCAGCTAACTCCACCGCCTCTCCCCCTCTCATGGAAGTAATTGACAATATATAAAGTCGGAACACCAACTTTGAAGAGGCATTGCTTTGTTTTCAAAATATGGTTTATTTCTTTGTTTCCTGGAAAAAAAAGAAAAAAGAAAATAATTTCCTGAAAGGATGAACATTGTGGAGTTAAGTGGTTTCTTCCCGACAGCAGAGATATGTACTCTCTGCACAGTATAAGTGCATGTGTGAGTGTGACAGTATTCTCTTGCGCCCCCACCTCTCCCGCCAAGTGTCTGCTGAGGCGGGTCTCTTTTCATGATCAATCTGGTAAATCCTGCATTAATTATGAGTCGTGCTTCCCCTTCACCTCCAAACTCAATCAGAACGAATAAAAAAGAGCCTTTCAGCTATAATGAGACTATTGATTGTGTGTGTGTGTGTGTGTGTGTGGTATTGGTGGGAGTTCATAGTGACATATTGAAGGGATGAAGCATTAAATTACGTCCCAGTTTGAGAGTCATGAGGTGTGTGACGAGATTCACAGACGGGTCCGGTGCTTGTTTTGATTGATATCCTGGAGAGTTTCACTTCTGCACCCTTCTCTCCATTCCCTCAGCCTTCCATATATTGTAATATTATACAGTCCACTTTGAAACTTGCGACAGTAGATGAGCTTGGAATAGCTATTTGACAACTTAAACCCCCATTCGTTGTTGAATGGATTTGCCTCTGGGCTCTTATTTTCTGTTTTCACTATAAATTATAATATCTTTGCTGAAAAAAGGCGGTTGACAAGCTCATAACACAATGTTGTTCCCAGAATATATACGGATCGCTGCAGGGTTTAAGTGTACATCCCCATTCGGGGATTGGTAAGATTGGCTATTTTAGGCAATGAGATTTGATGTAGGGAAAGGAGCAGACCCAGTATAGAGAGGCGAGGGAATTAACTTAGGCAAGCCTGGAGATACACACATATATTTATTATGATTATTATTATTTTAAATTTAGAGTATCCAATTATGTTCCCCAATGTTTTGCTGTTACGCAACGCAGTTAGTTCCTCCCCACACACATTTCTGTGTTGTTACTACTGTTATATCCTATTGACTCACCTGCCAGTGAGGAGCCTCCACCGGGAGGACGTAGGGCCTTCATCCTACTCCAACACTCCCTGCTCACAGGTGCCACCCCTGCATAGGGATGCCCTGTATGAGTGTCCTTCCTGCTAACGTCTTTTATCTAGCCAGATAAGCACTTTCCTCACATGGCAAGGTTATAGTAAATGGGAAACGGATGGCAAAATTGCTGTACCATTTATCATTTCTCCACATCGTGCTGGACAGAGCAAGAGTGCTCTCCATGGAGCCACTCAGAGGTGGCCAAACCGACGGTCAGTAACTGACCTGTCATTGAACAAAGGTTAAAGCCTCATTGTGCCTCATGGCTCCTACTGATAAACAAGGGGACTGTTGTGTCACACAAAATCAGCTCCCCAACTCCAGTGCTCCACTTCACATGCATTGAAGCTATTGTCACCTTTTTATCCAAAATGTTTACTTTGATTGTGTTAACAGATTTAGTTTGACAACCCACTAATTCAATTGTACTTGCAATACTCGATACCTAAAAATACAGAATTCTGATTCGAAAAGTTGGATTGTGTTCAAATTTTGAGTTGTGGTTGTGCATTAATACTACAATCTTTCAGTTGAACTGTTAAACAACCTCTTGGCTTTTATATGGTGTTATAGCTTTGTTGTTATACCCTGACCAGCTAGCTTATTTTCCTAATCATAATGTTTTTACTCCTTCAAGACTGTCTATTTAGCTGAACAGTTTTACAGGGCCCTTGCACCTACAGTACGTCGCACCGCAGATCTGAATAATATGCCCATATGGGGATCTCTGTATCTATCAGTCCTTGACTTGTCCCTTTTACTGTATGCCCATATGGAGATATCTGTAGAAGAAGGAAGTTTTTATCGAGGACACTGAGGAGAGCGAGTCAGTTAAGGACAGAGGGATTGATGTAATGCCGCTCTGTTCCCGGATTGGTTGATGTTGAATCGACCCAGGGAGCTGTGTGGTCAGCATTATGAACTGGTTCGGCCCACTGGGTCACCCTGAGCAAAAATGTTAACGTTTATCTGTCAGGAGTTTCACTTGTCAGAAAAGTGGGGGTTATTCACTGTGAACCCACTGCTGATGAATGTTGTCAGACACGTTTCCGCTGCCGTTATCAAACTATACTGGAGTACTCTTATCGCTCCTCGTCGGACTGCGTTTTCTCCGACCTTTGCCGTAAACTACATTTCAAAGTCTGTCTGTCTGTCTGTCTGTCTGTCTGTCTGTCTGTCTGTCTGTCTGTCTGTCTGTCTGTTTTCACCCTGCAAAACGTCATTCTTTCTATTCATCATACAACAAAAGTACAGTATAATATGGCAGAAGTTTGCCGATCTGTCTGTGCATTCAACAATCTTTCTTTGCATATCAGTTTTTATAAATAGCCAGCTTTTTTTCTATCCATTTCTCTGCTTACATTTTCTCTTTTTCCGTTCTATTTTTGATGTATTCGTACAGTATTCTTGTCTCTTCTGTTCTGCAAGTGAACACAACATGCCTTCTTGTCCTCGCCTCTCTCCCTCTCTCAAATTCAATTTCCGCAGGCTTCACTGTGATTTCTCCAAAGCAAGAGCAGCAGTGAGTGTTAATTTAATTCTGAGCGGAAAATCGCACTAAAACCAGTGCATATGAGACTAAAATAAATGGTGTAATTCTCAAAGCACCTGCAAAGGGTGAAATGCACCCCTAACTGTGCTGCCAAGAAGGGAATAGTGTCTCAGTACTAGTTTCACATTAAATTAGATAATTGTGCATACATTTGGCACCAAATCAAACCCTTTCTATGCAAATGAGCCTCATTGCAAAAAGAGTCCATTCACAAACTCTAGCCCTAAATGCCACTCACAGTTGGAGTAAAAGTTATTAGCATCTTCAGTGGTGGTTCAATGGTAACTATTGTGCAGGGTTGTTACACACTTTCTGTCCTGTATGCATTGCCATGCCATCGCCATGACCGTGAGCGGATATTTCGACCTCTATAGGTTGTCAAACAAGTTTTGGTCTGTGCAATATATTGGTTCACACATTGATGCATCAGCACATTTGTTTATTGCGACTATCGGTCGCAGTTTACTATGAAAACCTGAAAAACCTGTCAGTCCATCCGTCACGCCTCGTGACACGCTTCATATATGGCCAATACAGAATTCATTCCATATGCTGATCTGACCTCATCTGACCTCATCAAACCCTGTACACTCAAGACACTGCCCCCGCTGCTACCCTTAGATATCCATATATGGAGCTGACCTGTTCTGACATTCCATATGTTGATCTGACCTCATCAAACCCTGTACACAAGACACGCTCCATATATGGCCAGTACAGAATTCATTCCATATGTTGATCTGACCCCCATGCCCAAGTGCCAGCGCTTGTCTTACTGGTTTACCTATAGAATATGATATGTCTATTTATATTTTTTCACAATGTCTACGGGTATTTATAGTTTTTCCACATTGCAATCAGGAGCAAATGTACAGCAGCTGCAATCATTTGTTAGCATGTTTGCATATCATTAGTGCAATATCTTTTGTGAATCTGACCTTAACACAGGGCAGACAGTAGGCTATAGGTGCAAGAAATGTGCAATGGGTTCCATCAGTGGCTGCAATCCATTATTTGTAAATTTGACCAGCGAGGCACTCTAGATTAAGGTTGGTAACATTAATGTTCATCGACAGCAAGGCACAGGTACCACCTGTATACTGTAGCTACTGTAGCGCTACAGGTACCACCTGTATACTGTAGCTACTGTAGCGCTAAGTAGACAAGCTGGACTTATACGTTGTCATACAACCGTGCCACATCCAGAAAGCATTGTTTTCCCTGCACATGACGCCGTTGTAAATGGAGTACCGTGTATAACGTAAGCAAAATTATTTGATGTCATCACAAACTAGAGGCCTCAGAGTAGGATTTTGTGTCACTGTGTTTTGTCTGTCGTGTGTTAATCCTACTCGGGTTACATCACTGGCTCATTTTTAGACACTACTTGCTTCCATCAGTGAGCTTATGGTCTGGGCCGGGCATAGCTAGCACACTGAGAAAGGCATGGATTAAAAGTGTGGGCGCGGGCGTGTGTGCACGTGCGTGCGTCCAAACAGGAGGTGACTTTCTGCCAATAATGCAAACGTTTGGATGGGTGGTTTGCAATTGCATAGTGTTATATATTCATTGTATACATGTGAATGTAACGCACGCACGCACGCACACACGACTGCCCATAAGTCAGACCTGTGTGGCCGGTTAAGACTCACCCGTGCTGCGGGTTAAAAATCACCCATGGCTTCCTCTGAGGTTAGGGTTTGGGACAGTGTTCGTAATGGTCCCCCCTGCAACTTGCAATACTATGCAATGTATGGTATGCGGAGAGAGTATGTTTTGCACTCCGTCCGTGTGTGTGTGTGTCCGTCCGTGTCCGTCTGTCCGTCCGTTACCAGCTATTTACGTGAAATCTTTCACACAATTTCCTACTAGGCTGAGGAATATATCCCACCCTTTTCACATCCCACACTTTTCACAAGTTTTTCTTTAAAACAAAATGGCATGATCTACAAGATCGGCTATTTCTACCGAATGTTAGGCCCAGAATAGAGACACAGGTTTCTCAAGGCCTTCGTACAGTATTTATACAGCACTCTCCTACAGTATTCTCCTCATATAGCTTAGACTAGAGGTTTGTTTACTCTGCAGCAAAGCTGTATTCACGGACGCTCTCATGCAGGAAGCCTCCCTCATCTCACTCTCTCTAAACAAAAAAGCTTCTCTCTGTCTCTCTGTGTCTCTCTGTTTCTCTCTCTGTCTGTCTGTCTGTCTGTCTCTCTGTTTCTCTCTCTATCTCTGTCTGTCTGTCTCTCTCTGTCTCTGACTCTGTCTCTCTTTCTCTCTCTCTCCCATATTATAACGTTTCATCCAATTTACATAAAGCTAATGTTGAGCGAAGCTTTTTGTTTAGTTACTTTATTTGGTTTCATATAATCGACAAATCTTACAACATTTTCTATAAAAACAATGAAGGATATAACACAATATAAAGTCCATGACATATTTCCAATGTGATCCTCTCACAAAGAAATACAAAAATCACACTTGTGTGAAGTGAGGGGTGCTCTTATCGTCATATATCATCATACATCACATTCCATGCTCAGTCAATCAAATCATCTCAAATTTGGTTCACACAAAGCTGGGCATAGGAGCGCCCCATCAAAAAACAAAGGGTGATAACAGCTGTGTGGCAGGCATTGCCTGATTCTTTGCAGTCTGCATCTTGACTTTGAGGAGTTTAGTTACACTATCGAACCAGTGCATACGAATTCATAGCGACATTAAAGACATTAAGACTTTGCTAAAACTAGTTCTAGCTCAAAATGTTATCAATGTCGACCCTCTAATGTACCCTACAGTAGCCTACTTTGTTGGTCATATTTCCTAAAGCTACAAGCTCGACAAAGTGAATGAGGGTAGTAGATAAGACAAGAGAAATAGAGAAAAGAGATGAATACTGTGGATAAAAGCAAGGGTGGAACTCAGCCAAACAAACAGACAAAACAAATATGTCATCTCACACCATCTGTGTAATATTTCACACAACAGGGAACAAGTTGTGCTGAAAATGAAACGTCATCTGAGGGCTGATATAGTACACACACACACACACACACACACACACACACACACATCCCTCACCATACACTTGTCATTCTCTCTCTCCCTCTCTCTCTCTCTCTTCCGTCTTTCCTGTTTTATTTTCTCTCAGTTGTTTGAAGTGTTAATCCACTGGCCTCCTAGCTAATGGAGCTGCAACCTTCATGTAATTACCAGCGTCTTATGTGTGAGAGAAAGAGAGAAAAACTGTAATTATGACAGCAATCACAATTATAATCCTGCATGTGGGTTGTATCCTTACTATTCCTGTAGATGTGTAGCGTGTGTGCATGTGCATGCGTGTGCATGTGTCTGTGTACGAAAAAAAACAAAAAACGATTATATTGCTTAAAAGTAGTTTGGCAATAATTTTCTTCTTCATGTTTTTGTGGTGTAAACATAATCTGAATACCTTACACCTGTCTCCTTAGTTTACAAGCACCCCCCCCCCCCAAAAAAGAAAACTGTGCTAAATCAAGAACAGAACAGATCAGACCAGACCAGGCACGTACGGTATAATGACTAGAATCAGTCTACTCCTCTAGTGTGTGTGTGTGTGTGTGTGTGTGTGTGTGTGTGTGTGTGTGTGTGTGTGTGTGTTAAAAAAACAACGCAAAAAATAATTAGATGCATTTTGATGGGAAGTTTGAAAGAAAAGAGTCATGTGGCAGAGAGATAGAGATAGAGATCCCCAGACTGGTGTCCTTAAACATAATGTCATTCTACTTTTTCATAGTGCAGCAGATAGAAAACCCATTCATCAATAATCACACACACACACACACACACACACACACACACACACACACACACACACACACACACACACACACACCTGTGTAGTGTGTGTATGAGAGATAGAGAGATGTGTGTGTGTGTGTGTGTGTGTGTGTGTGTGTGTGTGTGTGTGTGTGTGTGTGTGTGTGTGTGTGTGTGTGTGTGTGTGTGTGTGTGTGTGTGTGTGTGTGTGTGTGTGTGTGTGTGTCAAGTTTGGCACATTTAGCAGCTTTGTGCACTTTTATTTTTTTATCTTATCTTTCTGTATATCACCCATTTCATTTTTAATCTTCGTTCTTTTCACCCTGTTCGCTAATTAGACTAATTGTGTACATTTACCACAAAAACACCAGACAGATGGAAACTCTTCAGGATGAAATTGAGCCTGTGCAGCCAGTCAGATTTAAACAAAATCAAGGATGAGTCCAAATTGGGAGGAGCCGCTCATATTCCTTCTCAACATTGAAGATACGGACAGTCAGCGTTCTGCTCTGTTCTGTACTCAAATAAAGTACAGATACTTACTGTACTTAAGTAGCTCAAGCTCACGACGTTTAATTACAAGAGCTTGCAGATCTGCTACTTTCTATTTGCCCTATAGTCGCTGAGTCCATGTGGTTAAGTAAATAAATATAATATAATATAATATAACCCAACCCATTTAGGCCTGATTCTAAAAAGGACTTCTAAAGCCTGACCTAAGTTTTCTGAAAAACTTAAAATATTTATATAGCAGCATCAAAGTTTTTCATTTTTTGAATACTGTACATACCCAAAATGGGTTCCCGGCATGAGGGGGTAAACCATCAAAAGGGGTTCCCGCCCAGAATGGGATTTATGTAACACTTTACTTATAGGTCGCATTCACACCTGCATGCTGTACTGCGATTAAAACCAATCCTGCTGCCTATTGTGGTTCGTTTGGCAGGTGTGAAGGCTCATTTGAATCCTGATGCGTAACAAAGAAGAGCATTATACTTTGCCAAACACAGGGGTTTCACTTTGCTTCAAAGCACAGCAGAGTGCGGCTCACCGCAGGTGTGAATGCAATCGCATTACATATAGGGGATCGATGAATGTGCAATTGTGGGATGTAGAAGTTGGCATTTGGCACACGAGAAGGAAGGAGAAGGCATTATTACGCAGCGATGCGTAAAGATGTCCTGGGGACAGACGTGGTCTAATATAATGAAGAGATGGAAGCCCTTATTGCAATATGGCCAGACGGTCACTCATAGGCCTATATCAAAATATGCTGAAGGTTGCACACAAACTCCTTCAAAACCGCTCTCAAAGGGCACCTACGGATGGCTGCAATTCGAAACTGGCCTCTGTAAAATCTGAATCCCCCCCCCCACCCCATTTCCCCTCACTGTATATGTATCTTTTCCCTTTTTGCTTCCTATATGATGAATTCCTGTTTCTGTTCTTTAGCTACATAGAAGTGTCTATTTGTATGTCTCTAAATGTTTTGATGAATTGAACAATGTGGACCCTGTTGTAAACAAGTGTAATGCTTAATTGGGTCGTCCACTCACAGTTAACAGTCTTTGTATTGAGTTTGTGCTTAAAATGTACTGTAAATTCTACAAACTGTTAATAAATATTTCAATCAATCAATCAAACAAGAACAATGCAGTGTTCAGGATATATAGCGAGAGAATGGAGGCGATTGGGTTCCATCGCAGTGATCACACATTTGCACAATGTCTAGTGTGCACGTGCGTGCACACTAGAACGCGCCCCTAGATTCAAGAGAAGACGCGCCAACCTCGCGCCACCAGACTTTCCAAGACTGGCACCCCTTCCCTTTCACTATTTTAAATCGTTTTTTTTTTTTTAATAATGAAAAGGGGAACGGATTTGGACAAGGTTTCCACCCGACAGCAACAATGCAATATCCATTATGTGAGAGTGGGAGAGAGAGAGAAGAAAATAACACAGGGGGAGTGGCATGGAGAGAAAGAAAATGTATACTGTTGCGTAAGCTGACCTATCTCAATGCTGTAATCAGATCATCGTGCATGCTCGCCCCAAAAAAAAATAACAGACTCTAATCCAGAAACAATTGCCAAAGTCTTTCTGCTGAAATAACACAGCGAACATGCATACGATAGATGGACTTGGACAACAGAGAAAAAAAGACTCACACGCGTGCGTGCGTGCGTAAGCCAATGGCCAACATGCCAGGTACAGCTTGTACTTGCAACATGTGGCACGCATTATTGTTTTCTTTCTTGCTAGCATTATTCCAGTGTCTGGTTGTTTTCTTTCTTGCTAGCATTTTCCTAGGGCATCATAAATGATCCACAGAGCACGCCATTCGTCTAAGGGAAAGAAAAACATGTTTTCTAAGAAGCATATACAGTATTTATAGCTAGAGTCATTTAGAAAAATACAAGATTGAAGATGAAGCTGAACATGCATGCTTATTTCACAGTCACATATTCTCATAAACATTTCCATCAAAACATCTGAACAAGGCAGATTCATGAAAGCAATCTGATAAATGCAGCTAAGTAAGTGCTCATGCATAACTGCTGATAAGAAAGAAATATACATTCATTTGGGAAATACTTCATTCAATGGCATGTAGCCTCCTAAACACGGCCCTTTGTGCATATTTGCCTTAGCTAAACGGTAATGTGGGACCCAATAACAGTCTGGAACGAGCCACTGTGCAGCTGTCTCTTTTTGTTTAGTGGCCTATCTATTCATCTGGGTTTGTTGACCCACTCTCATCATCCCAGGGTTGTTTGTGTGTGTTGTGTCTACCACCTGGAATTGTAGTGAACTGGTGCAATAATAACAATGATGGAGGCTGTTTTGTTTGGCTGGCCCGGATGCACTTTGGGAGGGAGACATTTGGCTTGAGTTGCTGTGGAACAGCTGGCTGCTGTCCCCATTCAAAGTTTCATGATACTGTATGTCTGTGTGTGCAGACTATATGCACTGTATCTTTACCTGAGAATAATGATCAGCTACACTGCTTCACAACCTGGCAATATGACTAACAAAGTAGCAGCATGACGGATAAAGTGGGTGACTCATATTGGCCTATTCTCAGACTGAAACTGCCTGTCAATGGAAAACAAAACAGAACAAAACAACACGATGAGGCAATATTCTGTATTCCTAAAATCATGAATTCGAGACTTGTGGTACTTTGTAAACCAAACAGCATATACTCAATCCAGTGTAGACAGATGAGGTTCAGAGATGATGAGAAGAATAAAGTGGAAATGTGAAAAATACCAGCACAGTGTGGACACTGGACAGCTGCTCGCTTAGATGTATAATTAGCTAATTAATTAATTACCAGCATTGTGTCAAGCCCCTTGTGCACTTGTTTTACTAAACATAGTGCATATACCGGTACACTATGTTTTGGAATAAAGGATATGACATGGTATAATCTTGAGCATTGCTTTGTGCGTGCGTGTGTGCGTGCGTGCGTGCGTGCGTGTGATGCATGAGTGCTGTGTGTGCTCTACTGCAGTTCCCTAAGTTGGGTCCAGTGGGTTCCCAGCAAAATGAGGAACAGTTCAATGTTTTAACCAGCTAGACGTTAGCATAGATAAAGGATAACTATTTGGATCATAGATTGAACTCTCTCTACTGTTATCTCCCCAGTACATTAAAGTCAAAGTGTTTACTATAACAACAATAGGAAATGTCTCTTTATCTCTGGCCCTTTTCAAACAGCACAGCCTAATGCAGAATGTAATCAAATTGGGGGTCATTGACATGAAAATGTTTGAGAATGACAGCTCTACTGCAGGGTTTCCCAACTGTTTCTCTTGCCAAGACCCCGACAAAGACGTTTTTATTAAATGTATTTGTATTCGCTCCCGTGGCGCCCCCCTGGGGAATGTGGCCCTCACTTTGAAGACCACTGCATGCTCTACTACTGCGTCATGTCGTCTGGACTTACTTGCTTTCACACACTAGCTATGGGTATGAAAGTGGAGCGCTATATGGGGAAGAGTGTGCCATCTGAGACCTAGCCTGGTGTTATTTTAAAACTGGGAAGGATGTCAGGGTGACACTATCTAGGTAGCCTAGAATGAGAGCGCTCTATTAGCCACTTAGTCCGCTAACATGACGGTAGAGTATGCAGCATAGCAGCAAGGCAGGCACGTAGGTAGGTAAATAGTACATGGAAAGTTCTAGAGGTTGTTTTGAAAACTTTGTCCGACTCTGAAACTTGTAAAGTAATGACCCCCTTTTTAACGGAATTATGAATGGTCCCAATCTGACAGCTTCCGCGTTGAAAGTTAATTGGCCATTCATAGACTGGGAGAAAGTCATTCATCAATCATTACGGTGTGAACTACATACTTCCTTTCCAAAATGCCATGTTCAATTACAATTTTAATTCAGTTTGTTGAGCACAAGAATGTAGCCATTATTATGTGTGCAGGTTAGAATGCTTAAAAAAACGTGTTATTGTATGCTTTCATCATTGAGGTCACTGAACCTGACCAAAGTGGTTTGACCCAATCTGACATTGCCCGAGCTCCAAAAGATTTCAAGTCAAACTAGATAAAGTGCCCCTCTGGGCACATGCAGGTCTCCACCAGGGCAGGTCAGGTTGTGGCCTCCTGGTGGTGCTATAATAGGCCAATGTGAAAAGGGTGCAATTTCTTTCTTACGGATGGCAATTGTCTTTATTCAGACCACGGCCATCTTGCCAGCAAGGTGCTACCTAGGTGCAACTTCCCATAGGTGCAACTTCCCATAGACAGCCCATTCATCCAAACTGAAAAGTCCTATTTAATTGTATTAAATAACCTCAAACTCACCAACATTGCAGCTGTACGAAAAGCTTGAATTATCGTCTTACTATCTGCAAAGTGTTTGTTTCATAAAAATCCATCGTAGACATGTTATGAGCTACTTCCTGTCAAGAGATTCCTTGCAGAGGATTATTTTCAGGAAAGTGAGTGATGGTGAGTTTGACGTTGTTTAATATAATTAGATAGGACTTTTCTGTTTGGATGAATGAGCTGTCTATGGGAAGTAGCACCTAGGTTGCACCTTGCTGGCAAGATGGCTGCGGTCTGAATAAAGATAATAGGATGATTTGAGGCATTTTGTTCCAAAAATGTGCTTTGCAAAAATCCACCTGTTGGTGGTGCTACAGCAGGCCAATGTGAAAAGGGTGGAATATATTCCTCAGCCTAGTAGGAAAGTCTGTGAAAGATTTCACATAAATTGCACGCTGCGTTCATGATTTGAGGCTTTTTGTTCAAAACGGCCCAATCCTGCAAACTTTGAAAGCCAATGTTAGCCAATTCGGATGGAATATGAAATATCAGACAGATCCATCTTGAACACATGACTATAGAGATGAGTGTGTATATACGACGAGCACACATTTCTCTTAGTTTTTAATAAACCCTCTTCTCAGCAACTGCGCCCCACCCAGCTGCCACCCCACAGTATGCGTGTGCACGTGTGTTTCTGTGCCAGAGATCATTAGCATTAGAATCAACAACGTGAAGCCTATTGTTCTTGGTACACTGGATAATAATAACTGCTATTTCTGTATATGTTTGCGGGCCATATGTTGATATGCTGGCCCGCCCACATTTGCACAGCCACAAAGACGAGAGCTATATCATCGTCGCCCACAGTTAAAGACCGGAAAGGAGGAGGAGGAGGAGGAAGAGAGAAAGAAAGAAGTGGTGTGTTAATTCTACAGCAGACACAGATGGATGGATGAGATAGAGACAGCCAGATAACTATAAGACAGGTGTATGTACTGTTGACATTATGACTGATGGCGCTCATGGCGCTACCTGGAAAGAGAAGTAACTTCATCCACACAATGAAGGAGTACTTGTTGCTTGCCCTTTATGTTCTTTTATGTGTGTGTGTGTGTGTGTGTGTGTGTGTGTGTGCGTGCGTGCGTGTGCGCTCTGCGTGCGTACAGCATGGCACAGAGTGTGGGCGTGCAGGACGCAGTGAGAAAGGATATTGATTTCAATGCTTTTAATTGGATCTCCAACCAATGCCTGCTATAGGGTGGCAAACGGACAAGAGACAGAGATAGAAAGAAATACACATAATGAGTCAGAGAGAGAGAGAGAGAGAGAGAGTCATCCTTGCCTTCACCATTCACCAATCTGTCAGAGTGAGAGTAAGGAAGGAAGGAAGGAAATAAGGAAATAAACAGCATCTACAAGTTTCCTGAAACTGTCCGGAGGGCAGAGAGAGTCACAACCAGCTTCTGTTTTTTTTTCTCAGGGCTAATTTATGTTTATAGTCGCGTTGAGTTGTTGGAAATCAGTTACTCTCTCCGAGCTATGCAGTCTAAATAAATTAGGCTTCACACTTTTTGTCCGGCGGCAGTTGGCTTTGCACTTTCGTTCTCTCTTCGCTCCTCTTTCCTTCCCTAATGGCTGCTTCCTTTCTCATTCCAACTGTGAGCCTATAGCTCTAGACATTTCTCTTTCTTTACTACCTCTCTCTCTGTGTCCCTCCTCTGCTCTCTCTCTCTCTCTCTCTCTCTCTCTCTCTCTCTCTCTCTCTCTCTCTCTCTCTCTCTCTCTCTCTCTCTCTCTCTCTTCCGAGTGTCTTCACTGGCGAAGGATGACACTATCAATTCCTTCCCCCTCCCATGTTCCTGTCTCCCTTCCTATCTGCTGTGGACCATGTCCCTCTCTGATAACATTCCTTCGCCTCTACCTCCCACCTCATTCCCAGTGGTCGAAAGTAACTAAGTACATTTACTGAAGTACAATATTGAGGTATTTGCACTTTACTTGAGTATTTCCATGTATACTTTTACTTCTACTCCACTATGTCTCGGATCCAAATATTGTACGTTTACTCCACTACATTTATTTGAAAACTTTAGTGACTGCTAGTTACTTTGTAGATTTTGATTTTAGAAATGGGACATTTTACATAATGAGTACCTTCTACTTTTGGTACTTCAAGTACATTTTGATACCAATACTTTTGTACTTTTACTGAAGTACATTGAGTACTTTTTCCATTACTGCTCGTTCCCCACATATATACTCTTCCTCCTGACCCTATAGAACGCATGCCCTCAGGTCAGCCTGGTGACCCTATAGAACGCGTGCCCTCAGGTCAGCCAGTGACCCTATAGAACGCGTGCCCTCAGGTCAGCCAGTGACCCTATAGAACGCATGCCCTCAGGTCAGCCTGGTGACCCTATAGAACGCATGCCCTCAGGTCAGCCAGTGACCCTATAGAACGCATGCCCTCAGGTCAGCCAGTGACCCTATAGAACGCATGCCCTCAGGTCAGCCAGTGACCCTATAGAACGCGTGCCCTGAGGTCAGCCAGTGACCCTATAGAACGCATGCCCTCAGGTCAGCCAGTGACCCTATAGAACGCATGCCCTGAGGTCAGCCAGTGACCCTATAGAACGCGTGCCCTCAGGTCAGCCAGTGACCCTATAGAACGCATGCCCTGAGGTCAGCCAGTGACCCTATAGAACGCGTGCCCTCAGGTCAGCCAGTGACCCTATAGAACGCATGCCCTGAGGTCAGCCAGTGACCCTATAGAACGCGTGCCCTCAGGTCAGCCAGTGACCCTATAGAACGCATGCCCTGAGGTCAGCCAGTGACCCTATAGAACGCATGCCCTCAGGTCAGCCAGTGACCCTATAGAACGCATGCCCTCAGGTCAGCCAGTGACCCTATAGAACGCATGCCCTCAGGTCAGCCAGTGACCCTATAGAACGCATGCCCTCAGGTCAGCCAGTGACCCTATAGAACGCATGCCCTCAGGTCAGCCAGTGACCCTATAGAACGCATGCCCTCAGGTCAGCCTGGTGACCCTATAGAACGCATGCCCTCAGGTCAGCCAGTGACCCTATAGAACGCGTGCCCTGAGGTCAGCCAGTGACCCTATAGAACGCATGCCCTCAGGTCAGCCAGTGACCCTATAGAACGCATGCCCTGAGGTCAGCCAGTGACCCTATAGAACGCATGCCCTCAGGTCAGCCAGTGACCCTATAGAACGCATGCCCTCAGGTCAGCCAGTGACCCTATAGAGCGTCGCAGTCCCGCCCCCTCGAGAGACCCGGAAAATAAATCCCCGTTCATTTTCATCAACACGTTTTGTTGTTTTTCCTCTTTGTAATTATTTGTTTGGTCCAAAATATTGTGTGTGTTGTCATGATTTGTCACGACAAGAGTTGGCTTTGTACGACGCTTATAAGGTCTTTACATAAATAAGTTTTGAAATGTCTATGGGAAAAATGCATTGGGAACTATTTCCTGGGCCTGGCGTTGTCATGAAAGGGGGCGGGACTGCGACGCTCTATAGAACGCATGCCCTAAGGTCAGCCAGCAAGGCAGTATATAGACACACCGAGACACACTCACTCTGTGGTCTTTATACCAACCAGCAGTCGATTCATAATTCATCTCAACGCACGTCATTCTGATGGTGTTGGCGGCGGCGCCTATTTTGACACATAAGCATCGTGCTCTAGGGAGCTCTTGCTCTCTCTTTCTCTCTCATCCTGTCATGCCAGCCACACACGCACGCACGCACTCACGAATGCACGCACACACTGATGGGGAGGAGAGGTGACTGGGACTCGCATTAGTCTCAGTGATGAACGCCAGTCTCACTGTGAAGTTTATTTAAGGAAGGTACTTCACACTGAAATGGCGCCTGCAGTATGGGTTTTCATGAGGGCTTTTAATGTTACGCTGATCAGGACAGTCAAGTAGTTTAACACACTGCACTTCTGCACTGGTGAATACCAATGCACAATGTTTGATGTTTGAATTAATTAATTAATTCATTCATAGTGCCAAAATTGCTCCTTATCCACTGAGAGAAGAAGCTTGGAGTTTAGCGTTGCCACTGAAGAAAATCTATACAATACAAACATAACGTTCTTTAACCTCGAGCATGTCGTAATAAGCAAAACATTCAGCAAAAATTGATGAAAATGTGGGGAAACAGCTATTTTGGCTGTTGATGTACAACAACAGGGTTAACGTGGTTAAACCAATACCCTTGTGTGGGGTGGGCCTCTCGTCATCGCCATGAGGAGTTTGCTTTACGGAGGGAGAGACTAATGGTTTCCTGGTTCAGAGGAGCTAGCGTATACCCCTGTAAAAAAAAGAAAAGTGTGCTAGAGTGGAGATAAAGTGAGAGGGTGACAGAGAAGCGCAGAGATTAATTGGGAGGGAGCGGGGCAAAGATGGGAAGTGGTTGAAGAGAGAGAGAGAGAGAGAGGGAGAGAGGGAGAGAGAGAGAGGGGGATAGATCGAGTGTGCGTGGAATGGAAGCGAGAGGGAAATAGAGTGCAAATGTAAAACAGGTGAGGGATGATTTCCTGTGAGAGGAGAGAAGGAGCGATAAAGCGTGAGATTGGAGTGAGAGAAACAGACAGACAGACAGACAAGGCGAGGGAAATGCAGGGGACAGAGAGAGGGGGAGAGGTGGGCACTGATACTGAAGTTGTGAAGTTTTTTTCTTTTTTCTACCATTCAACTCGGCACATGGAATCTGACCTTATTTGGCTTTCAATGGGTGAGAGGTAGCGTACACTACAGGCACACACACAGTGCACGTACAATATGCACAAATAGTCCATGGCTGCTGATAGAGCCACAACATTATAAGCCCCCCACGCTGTTGATCTACACCAAAATGGCCACCATGTGAACAAAGTCAATATGCACAAGCATGTTCTGTACACAGACTTGACATGCATGCAGTGCACGTTGTTATAGAAACGCCAACCTCTATGGAATATATTGTGCGCATATCTACTGTCACACCAAGCAGTTGGCTTGGAGCACGCCACAGTCGATGGTAACAGAATAGGCAGAAATGATTTAGCATCAAGAGAAGAGTTTGCTAAGTATATTGTGGCCTTAACCTTGCCCCTTTTATGAACCCATTAAATCTATCAGTCCGTCTGTGATTGATGTAAATGATCAGTACTGAATATAAAGGCACTGAATGGATCTTCCCTGCATGCCAAGTCTACTGCAACTCTTCCTCACAGAGGTCTGTCACATCGGCTTCAATTACAAAGTAGAGCCAAACCAATATATTGGCCTATTGTGGGCATACCATTATGGACGAGTTTCACAAATGAAGTGTTCGAAAATGATTGTACAAAAAGAAAAAAAGACAGGTGGTCTAGGATAAAATATGTCATGGGATGGCTCTATGACAAAGTTTCAAAAGAATGGGAATTGGGACAGTGATGTCAGTCAGTTCATGTTGGGTTTAAGGAAGCATGATGTCAGTCAGTTCATGTTAGGTTTAAGGAAGCAGCCACAGTCTCTAGGGGGAGTATACAAGGGTGTCCCTTACAGTCTTGACCTAAATGTCCACTTTAGCAAGGTTAGGAGACAGACACGTCCAATGTCCCACTGGCGGTGATGTCAAAGTTGCAGGACACCAGATGGGATGTTTAATGCATTCTCCTCTCAAAGTTTTGTGGCTAAACGTTCTGCACGAACGTATGTGCATGGATGTTTGTTCTGTGCTCAACAGCTGCCCTGGCATCTTGTCACCTTTGTTGTCAGAGGCGTGCCTCTGGTTTGTGTGTCATTGTTTGCAAACGCACACGCACACTCAAACATAATGTCCATGCTCAGGTGTGAGTGAGTGAGGGAGGTTGTGCATGCGTGCGTGCGTGTGTTCTTGTGTCCTATGAGGCTGCCTGTGGGTGACAAATCTGACAGGGCAATTAGGCTTCTAGGGCACTCATAAGGAGTCCACCATGCCACAGCTCAGTACCCTTGACATTCCATCCCCTCTCCCCCCTCCATGCAAAAGCATCAGGGGGCATGCGGAAGCATGCTAGTCGGCTAGGTCTCTGGGCATCTACAGTAGCCTGGATTTAACGCGTGCGTGCGTGCGTGCGTGCGTGTGTGCCTGCACACAACTTTTTTGGTCTAGTACTCAGAGGAGCACCTGGAGAAGTTTCTTGGTGCTCCCAAAATGCGGCGACCCGTCTCGGCGGATGGATAAAAGAGGGATGCATGAATAACTTATAGCAAAACGATATTTATTGGATATGACACGGGGTAGTCTAGATTCATCCCATTATTAAACAAAATCTAGAGTTGCAAATTGCAGCTGGTCCAGCCCTATATGCATATTCTATAATACAAACTTCTTAATACTTCCTTTTTTTTATATTTTTTTATCCCACGATTTTGTAACCCTTTTTTCACCCCTGTGTCAATCATAATGTGATCCTGGGCTCTACACACCCAAGGGGAGAGCAACGGACTTGAACTCACCCTTCCTTCATGCCTGAGTGTCCAAGTTGCTCCTTTACACCTGACAGGGGGGAGTTTCCCTGGTTGGACGTAGCGCGTGGAAGGAACACGTTATTCCAACAAGTTCCTTTCCCCTCCATCAGGCGCCCCGGCTGGCCAGGGGGAGGCAGTTTAGTGACCAGGATTACTGCATGTTTTTTGTGAGGGTACCTACCCTAGGGGACACGGGGAGAACATGCAAACTCCACACTTCTTAATACTTCCTAAGGATATATGCAATATAAAGCAATATTTAGATACTTTTTTAAATTTATAAAAAAAAAATAGCCGATCCACTAGCTCACAACGCGTTGCGGAGGCGACACGTTGTGAGCTTGCAGATCAGCTATTTGTTTAACATACGACATGTCGTACGGCGAAGCATACGTCAGGCTTCCCTTTTGTTTTTAGCCGAGGCGATGTACACGGTCAACACAGAGTCAGACACACATGGCTCCTCGATGCAAAATAAACAATGTAGGCTACACTATCCGACTTTATGATAATAAGGGACAGTATGTCGGGACACGCCGACACGGTGTTGTCATGTTGATAAGCTTCATGTTGTGCAGCAGACGTCATCGCACACGAGCAACTTGCTCCAGCACCCGGAAAACAAACGAATGTGAAGAGTGCAAAGCATCCAAAGCATGCCCTTTTACAACTTTAACTTTTTAGTTCGCTCCACATCTGAAACGGAGAAGCCGAACAATTTGTGTCAGGTTTTCTCAGTAGTAAACTCCTATCCTCCTCCTCCTGTCAACCGCCCTCCTTCCAGCAGCGAGCAGCGTGGAATCCTCCCTCGTTTGAGTAAGGACGTGCTATGATTAGCCACAATGGCCAGTGCACTTGTGCAAGACGTGCTGTGATTGGCCAGTAGTAGCTACTTTGAGTGACAGTCAGTGGGAAATGCTCTCGCCACAGAATTTACTAGTATTCTGCCATAATAATCATTCTGGGCGGCCCCAGCTGTTGGTACGCAGAAGCGCTTCCCGGCGCTTGATTGACAGCGCATAATGAATTTTGACGATGCATGCGCACTGGGGCACCACTTATGTGCAGCCCTGCTTATACATTTCTTCTATTCAGTGTATTTCTGTTCCTATGAAAAGGCCAATGTCAGATTCATGAAACGGGTGCGCAACCTTGATTTGTGTGCATAGGTGTATCAAACAATGAATGTCATTTGTAAGTGGATACATTATTATTTGTGTATAGTTCAACAACACCACAAAAGGCTGAGTGGTTTGGTGACTGGTTTGGTCACGCCATGTTGATCAGAATAAAACATAAACTATAAACTATAAGCAGGAACTATTAACATCAGAGAACCTTTAAAGCATTCCACCAGGAAGTACGGCAAATCTCTACAATCTCACAAGGCATTGCAGTGAGACGCTTTGCAAGCTATACTGTATCTGCTATGTTATGCTATTTTTGAAAAGCTTTGCCCAAAATAGAGCTGTATAAAGTGGTTAAGTCTGTCCGTGGAGTTTACAATTATTAAACCAACATTAACAAGAGCTTGAGACTAAAGAATAACTACATTAGAACCATTTAAACACAGTTTAAAACGGCTATTTTCGTCCTAAACATTGGTAATGAATGGCGAAATTACATCATTTGTGTCTGAGTAAATCTGTATTTTTGTTAAATTCCCATTGACAATTGTTACGAACTGTTCAAGTCTAGGGGTTTTACTGCCCGTAACATGTATGAAAGAACAACACAGCTCGGAGTCGTAAAAGAGTATCGGGTTTAATACTCAATGGCAAAATAAGTTACAAAGTGGCTTCAGTGCATAACGAATGACACAGCAGGATGGCTCTGTGAGCCCAGAATTATGGAATGAACACTTATGAGGCTCAGGCATCTGTCTAACAAAAGAAAAACGGTGATGCCGGAAAACACCAACCCAACCTAACAAGACTGTTATGTAACTACAACTGCAACTAAAACACAGTTACATAGACATGACGAAAATAACAGAAGTGGCGGCTGGAGGAAAGGCCGACGCTAAGCAATGTTTCCTCTCCAGAGTCGTCTTCTTCTTGGGTTTTATGGCGGGTTGTAACCATTAACTTTAAGGTGTATACTACAGTATACTGCTATGTTATATTACATCCTGTGATAAATCTCTATCTCCTTCAGGAACTCAATCACAGCTCTGAATTTGTACTGGATCCTGTCTCCTGTTGTTCCCAGGAGACCTAGCTGGTTCCACTGTCTACCTGCCTCTACCACCTTCTGTTTGAGTCTAGATCTCTCTCTTCCCCATATTTCCTGCAGTGCATAATGTTCAACATTTTCTATAACATTACATTCTGGGCATTCCTCAGTGATACTTTTCCCTACCATTAACAGCGTTTTGTTTAGACCAGTATGGTCAAACCTTAATCTGGTCAGGACTGTTTCCTCCCTTCTGTTCTCTCTCATCACACCCTGTGCGTTGATGTCTTTCTGAATGCTATAATATGTTCTTCCTTTTTTATCTCTTTTTTCAGCATAGCCTTAGCTTCCCCTTTACCAAAAGGCACCTCTATAATTTCTGTCAACTCCACTGCTCTTTTGGCAATTGTATCTGCCTCCTCGTTCCCCTCTGTGCCCACATGAGCAGGTATCCAGCAGTAACAGACCTTAAATTATAATGCAGCCGAAGCATGCTTTGATGGATCTCAATGGCCAAGTCTAGATGATGTTTGGCTCTACAGACTTAACGGGAGTTACGGGACCGATACCGAGTCTACACAGCCCTATTATAACCGCCACCATTTCTGAAGTATACACTGAGAGTTTGTTGGGGACTTTTTTGCCTATTCTAACATGCATATCTGGAAAAATGTACAACCCTATTTTCATCTTTTGACCCGTATAAATTGAAGTATTTGTTTTTAACATAATTGCTTGCCTTTTGCCCTTTCACGTTATTTTCCCATTCTTTCTTTAGCTCTAAGATATTTATGTCGATATCTGGTTTGGGAAACAGCCATGCGGGGGCTGCTACTCTTCGGTGTAGGTGAATTAAAACATATACTTCCTATATTGTATTCGTATGCTTTGCCGTTTGCTACCCAGCCAAATTCTCTATCTTTAAATTGACTGTATTCCCAGCATTCCTGAATTACACCCTTAGTGGGATTTTCTTCGCCACAGCCCCGTAAAAGGCTCCAGTATGTGAGCATCAGTTTATTGCGTCTTAGGTCAGTGGGGGCTTCCCCTACTTCAACCTGTAATGCCTTAATCAGCGTTGTTCTCATTGCACCCGTGCAAATTCTAAGTGCTTTATTTTGAACTCTGTCTAATTTGTTTAAGTGTGTCGTGGCTGCTGCACCATACACAAAGCACCCATAGTCTATGTTTGTTCTCATCAGGACCCGATTTACAATAATGCTTGCTTGTCAGCACTCAGCACACCACTCTTTCCCAACTACTGCTCGCATTAAGTTGTTAACCTTTTTACAATTACTTACTACTTTCTCTACGCGTTTTCCATGTCCCCCTCTCATCCAACCATATTCCCAAATACTTAAAGTGTTCTACCTTTTCCATATATTTCCCATAAAGCGTCAGATTCTGAGTCCCCACCCCTTTCTTTTTTGTGAACAGCATATAGCAAGACTTACTTACAGACAATTTGAACCCCCAGTTATATGACCACTCTTCTACTTCCTTAATTGCTTCCTTCATTTGCCCCATAACATGTTTAGTATTTAGTCCCCTTACCCAGATGGCCCTATCATCTGCATAAAGCGTTGACCCGACCCTTCTATAAATGTTCATAAAAATGTCATTAATCATTACGTTAAAAAGTAGTGGACTGATCACGCTACCTTGCGGAATTCCATTATCAATTTTAAATTCTTCCGACATTTCTGAAATGACTTTAACCCCTCTCCACCAGGCAGAGACTAAGCTTTATAGTCCAGGTAGCCACGCCTCTGAGGTGCCACAGGACTGGTTAGCCAATAGGATCCAAGCATGGCTAACCAGGCCTCCTCAAGCTGGCAGCTCATTAGGGACACATCACTCATCATCTGCAGGGAACCGAAGCAGCACACGTACCAGGCAACATAATTGGCGTCCCTATAACCTAGTACAACTAAGCAAGCCTACTTATAAATATATATATAGCATTATCGCTATATATATTAGCCCTATATAAAACACAAAACTTACACAATGTCATGGTGATGTACGATGATAAGAGCACCCCTCAAATAACACTGATGTGGTTTATTTTCTTCCCTCCCACTCCCCACCCTCCTTCCCCATTTCCTGTTAAGGCCATAAAAGGTGCCCAACCGACAGTGATTATATTGTATGTACTCTCTCCGGTATACAGACTCCAACTTTCCTGGAGTTTGAAGGAGCGCCCTGGTTGACTCCTGATGTCTTCCCTGCTCTCCCTCATCCAGAACATTAAATTAGGCTGTGATCCATGCGGGGCAGTTAGTTAAAGATCCCATGGTGTGAGGGAGCTCCGTTCCCGGCATGGGGGAGGAGGAGGAGGCTGTAGGGACAGCTGGGGAGCCAGCAGGAGGGGAGGGCAAAGAGAGCACATGGGGAGAGAACACTGTCAGGAAGCACCGTATTTAACAGGAAGTTAATACATTAGAAGTATTTATTGGAAATCTATGTCGCCTCCAGTCTTGTTTGTCTTATAGTTTCCTGGTCTTGTTGTTGATGCGTGTCAGATTCGAGTGAGCAAGACTCATAGCCGAGTTTAAACGTTGAGGTACTCTAATTTGTTAGCAGACAAATAGCTAGCCAGATAGCAGCAGGAGCAAGCAGAAAAACACATGCATGATGAATGCAAACTCCAGCACTTGTGTTCTTTGCGTATTGTGTCGTGCAAAGTGCTCTCATCCTCTTCCTGCATTAATTCAGCTGCAAGGTCTCATCATTCTTTATTCATGACATGTCTTCAATGAATCCAACAAGTGTCCTTACAGTCTCCTCTGTACAATATACCTGTAGGATGATGGACAGGTGCCACTGTGCCAGTGACATAAAGAGGTTTATGGTGGCTGCACACTGGAGAAAACCCATTACTCATGTGTGATGCTATGCTAAGGAGGGTCTGTGGCACTTTTGTGTGTGTGTTCCTGTGTTTTCCAGGTGTTTTAGCACGCACATGCAGAGGAGGGCTTGTTTGCGTACATGGCAAACAGACAATTTGCGTGCACACACGTTTGATCTTCAGTCCCTACCGCAAACACACCAGAGATCGCCACCGTTTAATTCCATCTAGCTCCGTTTAGCCTGTCTTGTCTAAACGGTGTGTAGGGCCGGCTGGGGCATGGAGCTGTTTGGGGGTCATCGGACAGCCGGCTGTCACCAGAGTCCGTGTCGGAGTGATGCCGTAATGAATCTGACGTTGCCGGCGCGACGCCCGCAATTAGTCTTCCTGAGATGCAATTACATTCTGCTACCCGCGATATCGACACAGACCTCTCGCCTCACTGCCCCGCATCTTTGGCCCCGAATCTATTGCTGTGTCACTCTGTCTCTGGGTCGTTGGCCTTTCGGATCTCCTTCCAGTCTCTCTTTTCTCTCCTCTGTCTTTTTTCTCTTTCTTTTCTCTTCTTTTTCGTTTCAACTCTCTCTCTCGTGGCTGTGCATTTCACTCTTTCCTTTCATTCTCTCCTCTCTTCATTCCCTCGTCTCTCCCTCCACCGGCCCATCCCATTAATTTCCGTCTCCCTGTCACTCACTCTCTCATGCCATCTCTTACCCTCTTTCACACACGCCTCTCTTCAAAGAAAACCACAGAAGGAGCTCAGCACTGTAATCAGGGAGACGCTGTGTCTTATCTCTCTCTCCCCTCTGGTGTGCTCTCTCACACTCATGTAGTCACTCTTTATTCTCTCTCACTTTCTCTCTCTCCATCCCTCCCCTTCTATGGTTTAAAATGACCTCTTTCCCCTTTTTATCCTTTTTTTATCCTACTGTCTACGTCTTTGTCTCAGACTCTTAGCGATGAGTCTTTTGACAAAGATTCGGTCTTACCCGCCCTCGTGTTCTTATATAGTCATTGTAGCCTATGTCTCTTTCATGCACACATATTGTCTCTGGTATATTCAGTTCAGAGTTACATGTGAGGTAACTTACAGATTGTCTTTTGACTGCCTCATAACCCCTCTTTGTTCCACTGTCAAACTCTCTATAATTCTCTCCACCTCCTCCATTCTTCTGCTGTTCTCCTCTCACCCACCTTTTCTTTCTATTCACGCACTAAGATATACTGCCTCTTGCCCTCTGAGCTCCTATACTGTGCTTCGACAGTGACTGCTTTCATTTTCTGTTTGTTTTATTTTTCAAGACAAGACAATTCAAATGGATTTACACAAAACATTGAGTGCATTAAGAAAAAGTGAGAAGGAAACTGATGTTGAATTGCAATTAAGATAATTAGGAAAGAGTGACATGAATATAAAGAATACGTTAAAATAAAACATCAATAAGAATATGAGAATAAAGTTACAATGCGTCACAAGACATGAATCAAAAGCCTCAATAAAAGGCACCAGCAAAAAGAAAAGTCTTCAGCTTTGATTTAAAAGATCTGAGAGTTATAGCAGACCTGCCATTTTCTGGGAGTTTGTTCCAGATACTGTATGTGGCGCATTGAAAGTGCAGAGGGAGAGAGCTGTGCGTGCATGCGTGCAAGAGAGAGAGGGAGAGGGAGAGCAAAAGTGTGTTTAAATGTCAAACTCGTAACTTTTCCAGAGCACGGTATGCAAAGTATGGAATTACAGCTGCAGTTCACCATCATCAATTAACAACCAGAACATAATATTATAAATTATTAAACCTTTATTGCTATTGTTCACAATAGCAAGAAAGAGCTACTGTAGTATTGTAGGATTTTCCTCTTAGGATTATAGTTGGTGACATTGAGATGATTAGATTCAGTGCACGTATAGCTGATCCCGCAAGGTTTATAAGTACATTCAGTTAATGAAGGATCACTCGTACAGCATTGCCTTCGCGGCACCGAGACCTCAATGGATTCAGCTCTGACTATAAGGCTCATACATATTCCAGGTTTAGGTGATAAGTTATCACCTAAAACTGTACTGTATGAGCCTTTACGTTATATACACTTATGGACATTGTGGTGCTTTCTGTACCATAATGGCTGGAGGGTGTGGTCATGGCATGCCTTATACAGCTTCATGAGCTCATTGTAAAGTGATGGTACATCTCCATAAGGTATACTGTATGTGTACTATAAATAATTAACTGACTACCGACACTTGAGGTTCGGGCCCTCAAATACTGTACCTTCATCTCACTGCTGATCCCACTCAATATGACACACGCCACATAAACAAAGCCCATACGACAATGGGATTATGACTCTGACATTACTAATAATAATTATAACAAGAAAGGTGCAATTTTCCTTAAGCTGGCTGGCTGGCTGGCTGCTTACAGCATGCAGTAAACGATGTGTAATTGTGTATAGTGTGCAGCACAGGCGTTTCACACCATTATGTCATTTCAATTTACCTCAGATTTTGCCTTCATCTGTCTGTAATTGGATGTAATACCACATTGGGCTGTAGGATGATGTGATTCCCTTCTCTCTCTCTCTCTCTCTCTCTCTCTCTCTGTGTCTGTCTGTCTGTCTGTCTGTCTGTCTGTCTGTCTGTCTGTCTGTCTGTCTGTCTGTCTGTCTGTCTGTCTGTCTGTCTGTCTGTCTGTCTGTCTGTCTGTCTGTCTGTCTGTCTGTCTGTCTGTCTGTCTGTCCTTATCTATATATCTCTCAATCTCTCCGCCTACCTCCCCCACCTCTCTCTCTCTCTCTTGCCTGTGGCGAGGCAGTGACCTATTTAGAGCAACACAGAAGGTTTGTTAGCATCGCCCCCCTTTGGTCCAAGAAACAACAAAACGGTAGTGATATGGAACACAGCAAAAAATCCACTTCACAGGAGTATACAGGTATGGCTCGCCCACCACCATGAAGACACTGTTATTCCTCCATGGTGCATCTGGCTTGCCGCATGCTCCACTGAACACAAGTGACAGTGTTTGAGGACTGCGTTCCTCTGCATGCGTTTCATCCCAGCTGTGCAAGGAAGAGACTGGTGACTTCATATGTGATGGTACGGACGAGGCATGTGGTTGACTGCACCTTAGCAGTGACAGGAACTGTAGGAAAGATGGTATGAGTGAGAAGAAGACGGTATGCATGATGATGCATTGAACACATGAGAAAAGGACTGAACACATGAGAAAAGGACTGAACACATGAGAAAAGGACTGAACACATGAGAAAAGGACTGAACACATGATAAAAGGACTGAACACGTGAGAAAAGGACTGAACACGTGAGAAAAGGACTGAACACATGAGAAAAGGACTGAACACGTGAGAAAAGGACTGAACACGTGAGAAAAGGACTGAACACGTGAGAAAAGGACTGAACACGTGGGAAAAAACTATTTGTTTTGCTTTGATTGGAGTACAGTAGTCTGCAGTCTTAAGAATTGCCTTCAAGTCCAAGTTGAATTGCCACTGTACCCAATATGGACAGGATGCTCCTACTGTAGTAACACATGCTGGTGATGGTAGATATAATACATAGGCCTATATGTGAACTTCCCATTCTCACCCCAACACGGTGAAATAGTACGGAATTGCAATTCCATAAATACACGCCTAGAAAAGCCCAAAATCCGTACATATGACACTGAAATGCTCCCCATAGACAATGAGGGAGGGGTGCCGTGAGTCTGCCAGTTGCCCGCGAGTTGACGTGTCGAACGTTGCCGTGTCGAACGCTGTGAACGTTTCAAAGCCTCCGTTGTGGTCAAAACAGTACTGCTGTGTAATATGTACGGATTTGGGGTTTTCTAGGCGTGTATGTACGGTATTGCAATTCCGTGCTATTTCACCGTATTTCTATGAGATGGGGTTGTGTGTGCGCGCACGCATGACTTTTTTGAGCAGAATGAAATAACATAAACGGATCATTTAAATAGCTTGCTACTTATTGTCAGCAACAAGAGGCCCCAAGCTTGTTATAAGATACAGAAAACAGGTCACATTACATTTACAGATGCAGTTCATATCATATTATTTCTTCCCCCGTATAAATAATCTAAACTGTTTTTGTTTTGATGTGATTGTGTGATGCTGTAAACTAATTTCGCTCAATTTACTTTTGTGGCAGTTATGCATTTTGAACTGCATCAAACACACTCAAACCAAATTGAATGGAGCTGGATTAAAGGATGGCGAATAGACATAGTGGGAGTGGGACAGAGAGAGAGGGTGGTTGTTTATTGTACATTCGCTTTGAAAATGTGTGAAAATACTGCCACGCCAGAAAAGGCCTTTGAATTGAATTCCAAAACCAAAACACTGAGAGAACGTGAGAAAGAAAACAACTCATCGTGTTATCAACCCAGCTCATATGAGAGAGAGAGAGAGAGAGAGAGAGAGAGAGAGAGAGAGAGAGAGATGCTGTACAGTATTTTGATGCTGAGTCATTGGCTCCATTTGTACCCTCTCTGAGATGAATGAATGCTATGGATATTAGTGTGCGGTCCATTGCACCTCAATCCATCTGGGCCCCCAGACAGTCACATGACATATCATAAGTAGGCTACCAGTCCGTGCCCTGTGTTTGTGTTATATGTACTTAACAATGTGGACCCAATTGGCTGTGTAACTTGTTTAAAAGTCAAAGTATGAAATGGTAAGTAGAGAAGGCTGGTGTGTTAACTGGTGTGGAATAAAAAGATGATGATGTCAAATTGGCAGTGGAAAGCATGTAGGCGTGTACATGGCAAATGCTGAATCTATTTTTGTCTGTGTAACAAAAAAGATTGGCAGTAATTTGTTTCTCATGTTTCAAAATCTCCAATAATTAATATCAACAAAATAAAAACAAAAATATACTGTAACTACAAATTATTTTCCCTTTCATCAGAGAGAGAGATTAAAAAAGGGCATAATAATCCAAGTCCAGGCACTCAAAGTGGATTTGCAATTAAAAGGCCTTTATTTTACATACAAACATTTTTAAAACACCAACATGAGTTCCTTTTCCCCACAAATGTCCGACAGTTTAATGACATACTGCATATATTATTATATAATCAATCATCTCAGGTATTTATGTGTAAATGGGTTCAGTAATTGCGCAGTTTTTGGAGAAGCCTTTTTTTGTACGATTTGTGGACAAACTTTAAACTTAAAGGACAACTTTAGTTTTTTCAACCAAGGTTCATGGTTTAGCTTGTTATTAGAGAAAAATGTTGTAAAAAAATATATATATAATACATATTTAGCCACATGTTCGAATGCCCTGCCCCTCAGTAAAAGTAGCTAAAATCGTTAAAACGATAGAAAGCAGCAAATGAAAAAATAAATTAAAATAAATAATAAAAAATATTTAAAAATAACACTCACCTTTTACTTTCTCTAATAACCACCTAAAACATGAACCTTGGTTGGAAAAAAACAACGTTGTCCTTTAAACTTGTGGAAAAAGCTTAAAACCTAAACATCTTCTTGCCTTGATCTCCTTGCCCCCCCTTCATCCTCTTCATCCTTTTTTACAACTGAGATGTGACAATAAAGTTGATTCTGATCTGTATCTTTAAACATCATCTGAAACTGAAATTGCATGCTGAGAGGCCTCTATAAAGTGCACATCCAAAAGTGATTTCACTTCTACCCATAGAAGGCACCACAGATGCAAAACAATTGCTTCCTTTGGTCCTGATGGCTACAAAAGTGACTTACAAGTTACACAGCCCTGGGCAGGCCTGGCGGAGATATAATACATGTATCATCATTATTAAAGCAGCACTACTGTATGTCACTTTTTGAATGCATTTTTTCTCTAATCTGTAGTGTAAAGTTTGTTAATACAATATAACTTATTTGGGGTGGGTTTATTTTTTCTCTCTGCTCTTATTGAGATATTTAGATCGTGTCAAAGGTCATGTCTGACCTAGACACAGGATGTGACACAAATGTGTCAAGATTCAACTTATCCCCTGAGCAAGCAGGGCAGAAACTGGGCTCAGGTGTAGAAGAGGAAAGTTACATAGTGTAGCTTTAAAATTATTCGGTAGCACTTTACAATAATGACCCGTTATAAAGCATTTATAAACGTTTATAAGCAGTTTGTAGACCATTAACAAATCATTATTAACCTGTTTGTTGACATTCGTAAATGATTATTAAAACCGTTATAACTATGGTTACAAATCATTTATAAGGTATTAGTAAGTAGTAAACTATTCATTAATAAGCCATTTATATACATCTGTAAATGATTATTAAATCATTTGTAATGACCCCATGATAAAGCATTTATAAACGTTTATAAGCAGTTTGTAGACTATTAACAAATCATTAACAACCTGCTTGTTTACATTTGTAAATGATTACTAAAACCTTTATAACAAATTTACAAATAATTTATAAAGTATTAGTAAGTAGTAAAACTATTCATGAATAAGCCATGTATAATACATCTGTAAATGATTATTAAATCATTTGTAACTGATGTTATATAATATATACAAGCTATTTGTATATTTGGGAAATGTGTTTGTTCATGTTTAACATATACTTTGTAAAACATTCCTAAAATATCTATAAATCCTTAGTACATGTTATTAAGTGTAGGAGGACAGTCATACTCGGATACGAGTGACCGCCGATGATGATGAAAGTGACGACAGTTCATCATTTACAACTGTCTGTTAATGTTTGTTCATGTTTAACATATGCTTTGTAAAACATTCCTAAAACATATATAAATCCTTAGTACATGTTATTAAGGTGCCTATAGTAAAGTGACGACAGTTCATAATTTACAACTGTCTGTTAATGTTTGTTCATGTTTAACATATGCTTTGTAAAACATTCCTAAAACATATATAAATCCTTAGTACATGTTATTAAGGTCCCTATAGTAAAGTGACGACAGTTCATAATTTACAACTGTCTGTTAATGTTTGTTCATGTTTAACATATGCTTTGTAAAACATTCCTAAAACGTATATAAATCCTTAGTACATGTTATTAAGGTCCCTATAGTAAAGTGACGACAGTTCATAATTTACAACTGTCTGTTAATGTTTGTTCATGTTTAACATATGCTTTGTAAAACATTCCTAAAACATATATAAATCCTTAGTACATGTTATTAAGGTCCCTATAGTAAAGTGACGACAGTTCATAATTTACAACTGTCTGTTAATGTTTGTTCATGTTTAACATATGCTTTGTAAAACATTCCTAAAACATATATAAATCCTTAGTACATGTTATTAAGGTCCCTATAGTAAAGTGACGACAGTTCATAATTTACAACTGTCTGTTAATGTTTGTTCATGTTTAACATATGCTTTGTAAAACATTCCTAAAACATATATAAATCCTTAGTACATGTTATTAAGGTCCCTATAGTAAAGTGACGACAGTTCATAATTTACAACTGTCTGTTAATGTTTGTTCATGTTTAACATATGCTTTGTAAAACATTCCTAAAACGTATATAAATCCTTAGTACATGTTATTAAGGTCTCTATAGTAAAGTGATGACAGTTCATCATTTACAACTGTCTGTTAATGTTTGTTCATGTTTAACCCTACATCATTTTATGTTGAAGATGTTGTGTTGCTTTGTGGGTAATCCTCAGTACAGAGGAACTCCATACTGAGGGTAAGATGGTCTCCTGTTTGCTCAGGCACAAACAAATTAATTACAAACATCTAAGCTTCATATAAGTGGCCAGATATGCACTCATGTTTACATAGCGTTATTCAGTAACATTTGTTTTTGTATGACATGGTATCATATGACATTGTTTATTCAATTGTTTGAAAAACGGTTAGCATGTTAGCTAGCTGTTAGCACAGCTGTTAGCTGTGCTGTGTAGCCTGTGTTACATGATAATTCACTGACACTCCATGTAAGTGAATTTTCAAAAACGAATGTTACTGAATAACACTATGTAAACATGAGTGCATATCTGGCCACTTATATGAAGCATAGATGTTTGTAATTAATTTGTTTGTGCCTGAGCAAACAGGAGACCATCTTACCCTCAGTATGGAGTTCCTCTGTACTGAGGATTACCCACAATGCAACACAACATCTTCAACATAAAATGATGTAGGGTTCATAATTTACAACTGTCTGTTAATGTTTGTTCATGTTTAACCCTACATAATTTTATGTTGAAGATGTTGTGTTGCATTGTGGGTAATCCTCAGTACAGAGGAACTCCATACTGAGGGTAAGATGGTCTCCTGTTTGCTCAGGCACAAACAAATTAATTACAAACATCTATGCTTCATATAAGTGGCCAGATATGCACTCATGTTTACATAGTGTTATTCAGTAACATTCGTTTTTGAGAATTCACTTACATGGAGTGTCAGTGAATTCTCATGTAACACAGGCTACACAGCACAGCTAACAGCTAGCTAACATGCTAACCGTTTTCCAAACAATTAAATAAACAATGTCATATGATACCATGTCATACAAAAACGAATGTTACTGAATAACACTATGTAAACATGAGTGCATATCTGGCCACTTATATGAAGCTTAGATGTTTGTAATTAATTTGTTTGTGCCTGAGCAAACAGGAGACCATCTTACCCTCAGTATGGAGTTCCTCTGTACTGAGGATTACCCACAATGCAACACAACATCTTCAACATAAAATGATGTAGGGTTAAACATGAACAAACACATTAACAGACAGTTGTAAATTATGAACTGTCGTCACTTTACTATAGGCACCTTAATAACATGTACTAAGGATTTATAGATATTTTAGGAATGTTTTACAAAGCATATGTTAAACATGAACAAACATTAACAGACAGTTGTAAATTATGAACTGTCGTCACTTTACTATAGGGACCTTAATAACATGTACTAAGGATTTATATATGTTTTAGGAATGTTTTACAAAGCATATGTTAAACATGAACAAACATTAACAGACAGTTGTAAATTATGAACTGTCGTCACTTTACTATAGGGACCTTAATAACATGTACTAAGGATTTATATATGTTTTAGGAATGTTTTACAAAGCATATGTTAAACATGAACAAACATTAACAGACAGTTGTAAATGATGAACTGTCGTCACTTTCATCATCATCGGCGGTCACTCGTATCCGAGTATGACTGTCCTCCTACACTTAATAACATGTACTAAGGATTTATAGATATTTTAGGAATGTTTTACAAAGTATATGTTAAACATGAACAAACACATTTCCCAAATATACAAATAGCTTGTATATATTATATAACATCAGTTACAAATGATTTAATAATCATTTACAGATGTATTATACATGGCTTATTCATGAATAGTTTTACTACTTACTAATACTTTATAAATTATTTGTAAATTTGTTATAAAGGTTTTAGTAATCATTTACAAATGTAAACAAGCAGGTTGTTAATGATTTGTTAATAGTCTACAAACTGCTTATAAACGTTTATAAATGCTTTATCATGGGGTCATTACAAATGATTTAATAATCATTTACAGATGTATATAAATGGCTTATTAATGAATAGTTTACTACTTACTAATACCTTATAAATGATTTGTAAACATAGTTATAACGGTTTTAATAATCATTTACGAATGTCAACAAACAGGTTAATAATGATTTGTTAATAGTCTACAAACTGCTTATAAACGTTTATAAATGCTTTATAACGGGTCATTATTGTAAAGTGCTACCAATTATTCTTATCAATATTATATATTAATCCCTCCAAAATGTGCACTGAACGTGCGTGCGTCCATGCTCAGACTCACATTTCACAGTTCTCTTTAGAAAGAATATACAACGATTTATTTTTTCACTTTGACATCATTGCTGAACATTGCACCACCCCACCCCGCCTCCCATGCCTCAATCTGCTGACAATGTAATACATGTAGCCAGTGGAGCGGTATTACCGGGCAGCTCCACCCCTATGGAATATTGTGCTGTTATGTCAGATGTCAAGTTATACTGATGCATTCCTGTATGAATAGTGTGAGTAAGACATGACAAAATTGGACTATGTCAAGTGCAAAAGACCTCTAGACTACTGGATAGATAGAAAAAAAGTTCAGGCGGAGAATTCTCTTCTGGGATGAGTCTAAAATCCCTATTTCAGGTGGCTTTGAAATCTTCCTTTTTCTGATGAAAAGGATTATGACATTAAAGCTCCACCTTAATGATATAGCTTAAAGAGTAAAATCCTTAAGTCACCACAGAAAGGGAATTACAGAAAGGGAATTGTGGTATTAGAGACATTGGAAGAAGAAAAAGTAAAAATACTACCCTTTGGTGCACCTTTTCAGTATTTTGAAATAAAATAAAAGTGAATGGACTACAGATGCCTAACTGTTATTGCTACTAAAGTACTGGCATTCTGTTTTGTAGACAGACAGACCACGCACACATAGAACACGAGCATATACTGTACTGTAGCATTTATTACGATACATTTTCCCCACAAATGTCCGACAGTTTAATGACATACTGCATATATTATTATATAATCAATCATCTCAGGTATTTATGTGTAAATGGGTTCAGTAATTGCGCAGTTTTTGGAGAAGCCTTTTTTTGTACGATTTGTGGACAAACTTTAAACTTAAAGGACAACTTTAGTTTTTTCAACCAAGGTTCATGGTTTAGCTTGTTATTAGAGAAAAATTAAAAAATAACTCAGAACGCATGCATATGAGCATTAAACGGACACTCACAGGCAGACAGACAGGCACATATGACACAAACGGCAACAAAAATATATTGACATAATTATACATATATTATAATATATACATATATTGACATATGACACAAACGGCAACAAAAATATATTGATAAAACGGAAATGTCACCATTTGTGACATCAAACGTCATTTGTCAATCCTTCATTACTTAACAGGGAATAGGCTATACTCATCAGTCATCACTGTTAAGTCACATCAGTTGAGTGTGTAAAGTCATACAAAATATATCTCTTCTGAGATAGAGGTTTGGCTAGAGAGCATGCAAGACAAAACACAGTTTAATACATTTGATTACTATACTTGCTCTAAGGAATAGGTTGAGACACTTTTTCAAAGAGCTTTCAAGTTTCAGACTGGTTGGATTTTAAGGTTGTTAATGTATTGATTTAAGTGATAAAAGTGAAAATTAACTAGCCTGGTTTCCAGCTTGATTGACTACGTGATACAGCCCCAAAACAATTCAGTACCTCAGATTCACAATTTACAGTTTCAACTCTGCCACCAATTTTTTGAAGTAGGCCACTAGGCCTACTTGAAGTTGATTCACCTCTGAAAAACTAGCACATTTTTTACCAAAAAGTGAAATCTCAAGCCAGAAACTGCTCATCCATGTTCAAACAGCTAGCCCATACAGTAGATAGACTGCATAAAGTGAATAGATTAATCAATGAGAGAGGGATTTTCCAGTAAAACCCTGAGTTTCCTTTTCTTCTGTCTGAGATATTGTGAGAATAGGAGGAAGAATGGAGCCTCAGGTGTGCGGCTGTATGTTTGTCTTACTGTGTTTGCTGGTGTAGAATGTAGATTTATAAAAGGTAGCACGTTGGACCTCAATGAGTCCCTGACTCCCTAGCCAGCTAATTCTAAAGATGCTGACACCAGCCTCAGGTTCACAACATGAAGGGCTAGAGGCGAATCTCCCACTTTAACAAGCTGAATATTTGATGGGGAGGGACTGTCTCTGTGCTCTCGAAGCCCTGGAAGCATACAGATCATTGATGGTGGGCAGGTTTCAGCCGATTATCTTATGGCCTGCTGGGTGGCTGAGTTGTTCCAGACCATTGATAGAGGAGCTGAGTGACTCTACGATGGCGCTGTAGGATTGGACCAACATAGCCTGCAGGCAGGTTGAATTTCTTCAGCTACTCATAATAATAATACATAATACATGTTGAGGGCTTTTGACTGTGGAGTCTATGTCGATACCTCCACTGGAGGTATCCTTGGAGATGGACAGTGGTGACGGTGTCCATGTCATGGAGGTGCAGTCATTAAGGAGAGAGGATCGTACAGCCTTGCACTGACCCTGTGCTGAGACTCAGTCAGCTTCAGACCTATGTGATTTCCCAGCCTCACATGTTGCTTCCTGTCTGTCAGGAAGTTGGTGATCCACGGCAGAGAGAGTGCAGGTGAATAAGGGGCATGGCAAATCCTGTGTGCCCAGACATCTGGGCTCCTGGAACCCCACATGATACGGATAACGGATACACAGATTTTATGTAATATTCATATTACATGGCTCCATTAGGCTGCTGCTGCTGTGAGGTATTCTTTTGCACACAAGAATAATGCCTCCTCCTCCATCAAAGAACAGATTCATTCGTCCAAAGCAAACTTTTTAGTTTTGCTAGTGTGCAGTAAAGATGTTTGTCTGACTATTTTAAGTCTACTTTTGTGTTTGTGTCTAAAACTCTCATACACTATTTAACAATAGGCTTAGGCTACATCAGCTGTTCTGTGTGTTCTGTGTTCTGCGATGCGCTCATGCACACACATGCATGCATGTGCACGTGCACACGTGGCGTCATTAAAACGCTGTGGTACAGTAAAAAAAAATGACACCACTGGTCTTGTCTGTGTTTAATGGCCACCACAATGCATTGTGAACACAGCGATTTAACACAAATGTTTGGTCAAGCCATGTGACTCCCATTGGAAATGCATTGTGGCGGCCATTAAACACAGACAAGACACAGAACATGTGTTCTGTATGTGTGTATGGGGCCTCAGAGTACCTTTTCTTGGCAGCTATTATTTCTGTATCCAGTAACCTAACGACGTTACTTACAAAAGTAATGATGCCCAACACTGGTCCGGCCACTTCCTGAGTGCCTCATTGACCAACAGAGCAGTGCTGTGAACATCACACGATTGCAGATGTAAAAGACTGTGTGAAATAATTGTTCGGATCCCGACATCCTGCTGTTTAACCCTGGTCCTTGTGGGAATGCAGAAAGTTGAATGTAATGATGCCATGGTGTCAGTGCATTCATCCAGGCTTGTGGTTGGGCCTCTGAAAATACTACAATCACTGCATTCAAAGCAGTACTGTAAGGCTTGAAAACCCTATAACTCTGTTCAGCTTAGCATATACTTTGTTTGCCCGACACCTCTTCAACTCTTATAATGGTACAGTTAAGCTGAAGATAGGGGGCACGTGGCACAGTTGGTAGTGCTGTCGCCTCACTGCTAGGTCCTGGGTTCGATTCCCGCTTGGGGCGCTGTGGGTGCTGGCGGCGTGTTTCCTCCTCCGCGTCATCAGTGCCCATACCCGAAGGCGGGGTTGGCGAAACGGCCTTTCTGTGTGGAGTTTGCATGTTCTCCCCGTGTCCCCTAGGGTAGGTACCCTCACAAAAACATGCAGTAATCCTGGTCTCTAAACTGTCTCCCCCTGGCCAGCCGGGACGCCTGATGGAGGGGAAAGGAACTGGTTGGAATAACGTGTTCCTTCCACGCGCGTCCAACCAGGGAAACTCCCCCCTGTCAGCAACTTGGACACTCAAGCATGAAGGTTAAGTCCGTTGCTCTCCCTAGGTTGGCGGAGGGTGTGTAGAGCCCAGGATCACATCACAGGATGATTGACACAGGGGTGAAAAATGGGTTACAAAATCGTGGGACAAAAAATATAAAAAAGAAAAAAGAAAAAAAAGCTGAAGATAAAACATTGTCCAGCTTCAAATAATAATATGGATGTGGTGAATTGCGTGAAAATGGCATCATCCATGGTGGAATTACAAAGATTGGTGCAATGTTGGTTTTCACAAGTGAACACTGCTCAACACAACTAAAAGACATCCGCCCTGCCCTGCCATGCTTTTTTTTTTTTTTACTTTTCTTTTCTTTTTCAAGCATGAGTGGTCCCAGTGGGAACTACCCCTAACTCAGGATACCCACCAGCTATATGTATGTGATCAGTGTGCTGTTTTCATTCTACAATGTTCTTCACGCGTGTGTGTGCGTGTGTGTGTGCATGTGTGTGCAGTGTGTGTGTGTGTGTGTGTGTGTGTGTGTGTGTGTCTGCTCTCATGTGTTAGTTGCGGCTGTGCCTCAATACCACAGCCCGATCTATCAAGCTCAGCATCTTCTCTGCATTTGTTGTACTGTGAATGTTTGCCACAGAATCTGCCCTGCAGAAGTCACTGGACGGAAAGTTACATGCAGTACTATAAATATCAAGCAGAACGAGCTGTATTTAGGTTACACAGACTGAATGAGAAGATAGCATCCAGGAGAATGAGGCTGGCCGGTTGGTCACTGCCTCAGACATCCAGAGCTCCCAGCCAGAAAACTTGCTGTGGGAGGCAACACACAGGCATCAATCATGAGGGCATAACACAGAAATGCAAGAAAGATGCAGGGGCAGAAAGTACTGGTGAGCTAGCCAGATGCATGGAGGCTGCTGGAGGGCTTGCCCGAGGATGACCTATATAGAGTACAGTACAGAATTCCTGAATTCTGTTAGTTTAGGGAGTTTAGGGAAGCACTTTGTCAGTATACTCAATAAGATCTGTACATATTTTTGTGTGATTCCTCGACAGCCTGGTGAGCAATTCCAAAGGAGGAACATAGCTACAGACCTCCCAGGAACAAACATTACAGCACTACCCACTAACCACAAACTTCGCCCACACATATCCACAATTACATTTACGTGTTATTTAAGGACAAGATGTTTTTCAGCAAGCTATATCGGTAATTATGTCTACACAATGAAAGTTAATTTCCTGTCAGGAATGTAAGCATATGCACTGTGTGATTGATCATGGATATCAATGCAATCTTGCACTAGCCTGGCTAACCACTCCCCGATCTTGCGGGGGGGGGCTTATAACTGACGTTATAAGAAGATAACGCCCCTGTCTCTAGTCCTCTTAATAGGTTTAGAATCCATTTGAACTCACTCAAGTTCAATATGAGGCTAGACTCTCTAGTCCTCTTAACAATATTTTTAGAATCTGCTTTTCCTTATAGCCTACCACTCGGCATTTAATACTGTTACAACATGCTCAGGCATATCATAATAAAGAACGGAGAAAAACATGCAAACTAGCCGCACGTTCCACCCTTTGGTGCAATGGCAAGTGTAGGCATATTGCAAAACCAGAAGGCAATAAACACATTTTGGAGGGTAAAAGGCTGGCCTGGCCAAATACCAGTTTTCAAATATACGAAGTAATAAGTAAAACGAATTTTGAATGTATACCAAAACATTTGTTCATAATGGTGAGCACATCCAGTTATATATTAAAAAAACACCTTTGTAGGATGTTTCCACAAAGAACCAAAATAGCCGCGCTATCGGGAAAGCTTGAGGACTTGAGTATGTAAAACTCTGACGATCATTTCATAGTGGGACCTGAACAAATATTAATCACAAAAACAGGGGACATTCTAAACCACACGATTGGATACACAATCACTGGACAGTCAAATACATGACAACTGCAGGAGGGACGGTCAGATAATATCTGACCATATATTATATGACCACTGAGGGACACATGTCTTCTGCTATCATGCTCTCCCGCACACATTACAGAAATGAACAAAAAGGTCACAAACACACCAAATCATCTCAAAACGAACGAAAACGCTCATACATATACTGCCGCATATCCATGCAGTCTAATGAGCCGAATACACAAGATTGACTGGTTGTTAACAAAACTATAGAAAAATACGCACATAACTTCGTGGAGGTGCTGGGTTCAAAAAGTGAAAAGAGAAGGGAACCCGCACTATGCTCCAAAAGATAACTTTATTAACGACGTTTCGAGCCAAGGCTCTTCATCTGGTCAAACTCAAGATGTCAGTGATCCACCCACTTAAATAGACACCCACGGGTCACGTTACTAGTCAGTGGGTGGAACTAACACAAGGTCATTAGATCAAATACTGAAATATCATTAAAAACAGTGTTACACATTTCTCAAATCCACCACAGTGGAGTAAGACAAAAGGACATCATGATTATTAAAGAATCTAAAACAGTGATTCACATAATCAGGTATTATTAATTAGGCAACAATTCAAATATATACAGCATATACAATAAAGACATTACAAAAAGTGGCTGATGGGGAAGTCCTCGTTCATTCCCTTTGGGGACATTGTATTTAAGGTGTAAATCCAAAAGGATTCACGTTGTAACAATATTCTATTTAGATCCCCACCTCGCCTGGGGAATTTAACATGTTCAATCCCCTGGTATCTAAGAGTGGCCACAGTGTGTTTTGCGGACAGAAAATGCATTGCAACCGGGCTTTATAGGATCTTGGTTGCGGTGCGGATGCTGCTTCTATGCTCGGACATGCGTGTCTTTAGCGCCCTGTTGGTCTTGCCAACGTATCCTAGTCCACATGGGCATTTGAGCAAGTATATCACATTTTTTGTTGTGCAGGTTATGGTGCCCTTGATGTCGAAGTTTTTGCCCGTAAGTGGGTGTGTAAAAGTGTGGCTCTTAGTGGTGAAATTGCATTGTGCGCACCTGCCGCATTTATAATTGCCATCGGGGATTTGAGTCAAAAAGTTTGTCTAATATTGGGAGGACGTTTGTAAACAACCCTTAGGTGTTTCTTTAAAAGTATTGGCCAGTTTGGGGTCGCTGCTGTCTGCTGAGGATGTACCAATGTTTTTTTATAGCACATTCAAATTCTTTTCCCAGGGCTGAGTATTGCACAATGCATAGAGGACCGTTACTTGATTGAAGAACCTCCTCTTGTGTACAGTCGCTGAATCTGTCGCGTGCCTTTTTTAGCCATTCGTCTGGATATAGCCTCTGCTTCTGAAGCGCACATCTAGGATATCTGCCTGTGTTTTGTAGTCTGCGTCTTCACTACAGAGTCTCCTCATGCGGCTATGTTGGCTTATAGGAAGGCTGCGTTTCAGTGGTAGCGGATGGAAACTGTCAGCTCGGAGCAAGGCATTACTGACTCGGCCCCCAGCCTGGTACTCTAGTCAAAATATGGCCCTTGAGGAAAATTAATTGGGGAACCCTGGAGTATGCTATTGGAATTTAGAGGCGCGCCCAAATAATTAATTAGCTATTACCTGAGTGCCTGTTCAAAAGTAGGTCAAACTCTGCTGTCACTCAGTCTCCAGCATTGAAGCATGTTGACCACAGCAGAGAAGAGGACATTTATTACTTTGAATATGTTATGAATTAATCTGGCTATTAATCTGTGAAAAACAGCAGTGGACGGGCGGCACTTATAAACTCTCCCATTGTGTTGTGCAATCGGTGTTAATTAATGAACACCGAATTAATGAGGAATTAATGAGGCCATAACTCATTAAAAATAATAATCATAATAATGATTATGAACAAACGATTAATGAACAAACTTTAGTTATTATTTTTTATTTTTTTTAATATTTTTTATTAATTTAAAGATATAGCTTTAAATAATAATAATTATTTATTAATATGTATTAATATTATTATTATTATTATTATTATTATTATTATATATTTTATTATATATATATATTTTTTTATTTTATTTTATTATATATATATATATATATATTTTTTAAATATTTATTATTATAATAATAATTAATAATTAATATTAATATTTGTAAATATTTTTTAGGCTACACGACGCGACATCACGACGCGATGCAGTACAGTACACAGAACGCAAACGCGATGCAGTAGTAACGCAACGCGTTAACGTGGGTGCAGAGCTGCAAGCCACAAAGCATGCATCAAAGCATCCGTCAAAGCAGTGGTGCTTTCTGCGCGGAACGGACGTATGCACGCACGCACGCATTAAAAAAACTCAACGCGGCCATGTGTAGTACCAATGCAGTATGGTTTTTGTATGGCCTGCGCTGAACGGACGTATGCACACACGCACGCACGCATTAAAAAATCCAACGGGTTCACGCGAGCAGCGTTTGTAGTGGCACTAATGGAGCGCCATACACACACACACACACACACACACACACTCACACACTCTCTATCTCTCTCTCTCTCTCTCTCTCTCTCTCTGTCTTCTTGTACAGTGAGGGAAAGGGAATGACCTGCTTTCCTTTCCTTTAGCCCCACTGCCATAAACACATCCCCGTAATGATTGGTGTAAATTGCAATGCAGCTCTGTGATGCATCGGGGAGGGAGGGAGGGAGGGAGGGGGTGTGGTGTGGTGCACGGGGTCTGCTGGGAGGGCTGCAGCAGGCAGGCAGACGAATCTAATGTCTAAAGCTACTGAGGAGATTATGTTCGGGGGACAGCATCACTGTAATCGCCTAACTCAAAGGTAGCGCCACACCACTTTATCCACATCATGACGTCCATCCAGGCAGGGGTGTTTAACACAATTATTATTGCCACTATTGACAGTTGCGATATACAGTAGTTGCTGCTGCATAAACGCATGCATGACAAATATGACTGCGATTTTGCTAGCTAGCAGGACTGATCTCCTCTGCTCCTCTGTGTGTGTGTGTGTGTGTGTGTGTGTGTGTGTGTGTGTGTGTGTGTGTGTGTGTGCGTGTGCGTGCGTGCGTGCGTGCGTGTTACCCCATATTCACCACCACTGGCACCCTCATCAATCATCCCCCATCATATTCTTTCTCTCATATTTCATGTTTTTTTCTGTCTGCCTGCATACAGTATGTATACAGTACACTACATGTTTCCCTCGCCACCCCTTCATTGTCTTTCCCAGCTGACACCCCCCCCCCCCCCAACATGTATTATGCATCCATCATTTCCATTCTTCTTTGCGCTTTGAGGAGCGATTGTGCTCTATCGCGGATCTACACGACACCTATACATGGGTTGCTATGACAGCGCGGGTGCAAGTGGGTAGTAGAACGGAAGATAAAAGATGTTGATAGTAAAAATGTGTGGCGCTTTGATTGGGAGCTAACTCGCACGTCAACCGATGTAAATGTTAATCCAATAGCCACCCCCACAGTGTGGCTGTGTGTGTGTGTGTGTGTGTGTGTGTGTGTGTGTGTGTGTGTGTGTGTGTGTGTGTGTGAGTGAGTGAGTATAAGGTAGATTGTGAGTATTGATTGTATGAGTATTGTGTGTGTGTGAGAGTATAAGGTAGATTGATTGTATGAGTATTGAGTGTGTGTGTGTGTGTGTGTGTGTGTGCGCGCGTGTGTGCATGCGCATATTTATAAGTGTGTATATTGGTGCTCCTACTGTATGTGTGTTGAAATATAATAGAATTGAGTAAGCACCAGTGGCAGCAGAACAAAATCAATAGATGAACTAAACTAAATGCATCCTCTGTTCAAGGTTGCCCTTAACATATCCTTTCCGTAGTCCATTCACACAAAGGTGTTTTTAACTATCAAATCTCAGACAGCTACGTACATATAGCTTGTGGAGCTTATAGAACCTGCAGCGGTGGCCTAAGGGTTAGAGGAGCGCCCTTGTTGCCGAAAGGTTGCCGGTTCGATTCCCTGGACGGGCAGGAAGAATCTGGGTGGGGAAGTGATTAGTCATCACTCACCCAACACCGCTGAAGTGCCCTCGAGCAAGGCACTGAACCCCCAACTGCTCCCCCTGGAGCTGCTTAGTGGCCAACAGTATAAGACTGTGGTTGTACTGGTCAGTGTGTGTGTGTGTGTGTGTGTGTGTGTGTGTGTGTGTGTGTGTGTGTGTGTGTGTGTGTGTGTGTGTGTGTGTGTGTGTGTGTGTGTGTGTGTGTGTGTGTGTGTGTGTGTGTGTGTGTGTGTGTGTGTGTGTGTGTGTGTGTGTGTGTGTGTGTGTGTGTGTGTGTGTGTGTGTGAGTATAAGGTAGATTGTGAGTATTGATTGTATGAGTATTGTGTGTGTGTGAGAGTATAAGGTAGATTGATTGTATGAGTAGAGTATTGAGTGTGTGTGTGTGTGTGTGCTTGTGTGTGTGTTTCTATGTGCAGGGCGTTGCTGAAAATGAGCACCTGTGCTCAGCTACTTCCCTGGGTAAATAAATTAAAAAAAAAAAAGTTTCTGACTGAGAATATGGCAGATTTAATTACATGCTGTATGAGTGGATTAACTTCATTTCACTTCCACTTGTTTCACTCACTGATGAATTTAAGCCAGGGCCAAATGGGCCCAGGCCCAGTGTGAAGATCACGGTTACTGCATGGCAGAAGTACTGTACCATTTCAGATCTCTGTAATGGAGAAGACCACCCTATTGGTTCTTTAATTCTTTTCTTTATTGAGATAGACGGTAAAAATATAAAGTGCACAGGAAGATCGCAGAGGAACAATCTGGAAAGCCAGCACATGGACAACGCGGGTACACGAGATTCAGGAGGGCAAGCACAGTGGTGGAATAAGTACTCAAATATTTTACTTAAGTAAAAGTATGCGTAGGGTCTCACTACGCCTCTCAGCTCCCGTTAACCTGAGACATACAGTAAGGTACAGTATGGTACCATGCAGTACGGTACACTACAGTACAGTACAGTATTGTACAGTATGATACCATACAGTAAGGTACGGTATGGTACAGTATGGTGCCCTACAGTGCCGTACAGTATTATACAGTATGGTTCAGTACATCACAAAGGTATAGCCAAATATATGCAGAAATGCAAAACCAGTCTAATTTTGGTGGCCATCTTGAAATATCACCGCCATATTGGATTTTTGGATGGCTCGGTTTAAAAAGTTAAAGAGTTGACCAAAGGAATGTTCACGGCAAATGTCACGCTTGTATCACCAAGTGAACAACCGTTCCAATGATCTGCTAATTGCACAAATTCTGTGTGTGTCTGTACGTCTGTAATCCACGTAACTCGAGAACCGTTCGCCCCACTTCAAATTCGACATACACGTTCCACACACCCACAGGGAGTGCAGTGCCCGGTCTCGAGTTGGTCAGACCCACGGTTGACCTCCAGGGGCCCTCCAGGGACCTCCAGGGGCCTCCAGGGACCTCCAGGGGCCCTACTAGCTTACGCTTCCTCACTTCCTCTTCCGTGGGCCCTCCAGGAAATGGGTATGATGTCTTGCACAGGCAGCCCATGAATGTCAATGATCTGAAGACACAGAGGCAGACATGAGCACAACCAGACTGAGAAGGTCAGGCAGAACAGAGAGAGAGGGGGGGGGGGGGGCTTTAGAAAAGAGACGGACTTGAAAAGATCTTCACACGGCTGTCATGATGATGGGATATGAATTATAGATCAAGCCTGGGAGAGGTAGTTAGAGCCCACTCTCCTTCCCCCTGCTTGTACTGCTTGCTCCCTCCTTGTCCAACATTCGGCATTTCACATGTCTTCATGTGTATCTGGGCCAATTTGACTTTCATCATCTGTAACTTTGCCTCTGTTCTCTTCAACCCAGAAACACGTTAAAGAACGGACCAATGAGAAGGAAACGTTGGACTCTTTTGATATTTCCCCAATTCTCAGTTCTCTAATATTTACTTTGCTCTTTCTTCTTTTTTCCACTGTTTTCCGCATTTATGATTTAAGCGAAGTGAAGCATGAATGTGAAATAATTGTAATGAGGCTGTCTGTCCGTCTATTAGATATGTCACTCTGACCTCAAATGTTTCCACTAGAAGGTGCTGAAAACCCCAAATTGGAATGGAATAATTATGTAAAATATGAGTGGTACATCTTGATTGTATGACTAGAGATAATGGGACTCATTCACATAAGCTGTTCGTAAATTTGGTGTCTCTAAGCACAATCGTGCAATTCATGCAAGGGTTGATTTGAGTGTATCATACAGTAGGTGTATGGCATGGTGAATTTCTCAGCTATTCGTATTTGAGAATCGTGTTCACAAGTATTTCATTTTTATTCCACAGCCCATTTAATACCCATTTAATACCATACCTTATAACTTCAGACTGACTGTTCCTCGATTGCATGATGGATCAGCTGAACGTTATCTCATGTTTAATGAGAATAAGAAGTTTACAATTTTAACCACACAACCAAATATTACGCTAATAAAACATGGAAAGGATATATTGCATACTGAGCTTATACTGAGCATTGCTCATCTTTACTGAGGTAAAAAGATTATGCTGGGATGGTGGGAATACTGGCACACTGCTATCCAATAGATTGTGGACCAGAGCTTTATTGATTACTGAGGGGAAATTCATCTTTTGGATTATCACTCCTACTTTGATCCATCACCCATATACCTCATCAGATGGTAAGACTTATTAGGCTATTGTGTGTGGCGTTCATGTGATCAATATATTATAAATGAATACTGTGTCTGAATAGGCGCCTCTGTTGCCTCCTGTGACATTAACCCATTTTGGGCGGGAACCCATTTTGGTGTTAGCATCATGTCTTGCTTTAGCTATTGAAAAATAGAAGATCTACAAGCTCATAGCGCGCCACCGAGTGGCGCGCTATGAGCTTGTAGGTCTGCTATTTTTTTTTTAAGCGAAGAGCGACTGACATAGAAGACATTTTTAGAATCTGATCTCAGGTCAGTCTATTTTCATCATTTCACTAGTCGGAATGAACACACATTGAGAACGTTTAAGGGATTTTTTGACAAGGAATAACTGAATGGAATGGGGCGTAGGTTCTGGGGGGGGGGGGGGGTCGCCGACCCTGGAGTCTTTGGGGAGAGGGTCGTGTGGAGATCATCTCGCGGCATGCATAGACTCGATCCTGTGGAAGGAGGGGGAGAAAGAGGGGGATGCGGCTGAGCCTGAGGTGGTGACAGGAAAAGCATAGAGGATTCTGGGTGGTTTAGGGCGGGTATAATAGGGTCAGGTAGATTGGCGTGGAGGGTGGAGAGTGGTGTGAAGGGCAGATCAAGGCATGTTCCTCCGCCACCTGAACATCTATTGTTCCAACTCCATTACGGTATGTGAATCACTGAGGGACTTACTAATTCAGCTCTAAATGCAAATAGATAATAAAGACGTTTTTTTCTTGTCTTGTATAGGCTATTGACAAATGTTGGACACATGAGGTTTGGCACTATTGTAATTGATTTTGCATGATGAATAAGGCATAGCCAAGGTTTGAGGCATACAAGTCTGCCCTGAGCGTACGTCCGCCATATATTCAACTGGACAAAAAAAGATTGATGAATCAGACTCCTAATGTAAATGCAATGTTTCATGCTGATCGGTCTAGTGATGTTCAAGATTAGCTTCTGACAGACAGACTCGATGAGTGAACACATAATCCCCACCACCATTTAA